>NW_027488373.1:300642-601284 GCF_051014445.1 Colletes latitarsis | reverse complement strand
CGCAGGTCCTGCATAAATTTCAATTTACATAATTTTTGTTTTGAGTAAACTCATTTTACTTTTTTGTATATTACCTAATGCAACTCATATTTTCCAGCCATGCGATGTAGGAATATTTAGACGATTAAAAGTTGCATGGCGAAAGGTAGTACAGGAACATAGACAAAGTACGTAGGTAGACTAAACCCATTACGAAGGTGAATTTCGCACCAATATATATATCATACCATATATAAATTCCATGAAGAAGGAAATGCTTTTAAAGCTTGTGGTGGCCTATGACCGTTTAACTCAAATACAATTTACTAGACAAAACGTATTTCAGAAAGAAGAAAATAAATTAGAATTCATGTCGCCAGATGAAACTGACATCAATGACAGCAATATAGGTAGTTTTACATAGCATTCAAGAGCATATTCCAGATGATCTGAGAGGGGAACAATTTTCTTTTCTATATAGAAAATATTAAAATACAATCGGGACACAACTAAGACACAACACAAGACACAACTCGCAGAGAGAAAGCACTGCTGATGTTCAACGCAGTGCAGTTCATAGTAACAGTAAAACCAATACCAGTGTAGAAGACTAATTTAACAACGTTTCGCTAGAAGAAACTAATATATGATATACTGATCATTAATTAACTTTAATATTTCATGACAATGATGCTTTTACTTTTTTCTAATGGGAATTGTTTTGTTTCCGATGGTACTGAAATCAAACTACATTAATTCTACAACGTTACTTTACTTATTTTCTCGTAAAGACAAAGATTCTTCAGAATCTATTCTGGATAAACATTATCAACATTATCAAAAAATTGAAAAAACAACAAAGAAAAGAAAAGAAAAGAAAAGAAATATAGAAAGGTGTGTGCAATCAAAGTTACATCAAAGACATGGAAATAGACTCAGCTTGAAAAAATAGAAGCAATTGATAACCAGGAAAAAGAAAAACAAAGAATGAAAGAAGAACGATTAGAAAAGAAAAAAACAAGCCGAGAAATTAAAAGAAGAAAAGCTATTGAAAAAAGAAAGAAAAACAGAAAAATGAAAAGGAAAAGGAGAAAGAAAAGCAAGACGAAGAGAAGGAGAAATGTAAAACTCAAACTAAAAATAAAAATAAAGTTAAGAACGTGAAAAGAAAATAATAAATAATATTATTGTGTTGTTTTTACAGGGTGAATGTAGTAACTGAACCAGGTGGTTATGACTATGCAACATTTTTATTAGCATCTTTTTCAAACTCCACTTGGAACAACACTGTACGTATGTATGTATGGGATTATCAGGAACCGTGTTTGTTCGTTAATCGGCACACTCGTATTTATTTCGTTAAACACAGTCACACCTACTACGTACTTTTCTTCAATCTTTCTCTCTTCCGTGCTGTCTTTTCTCGCTTTCTGGGTTATTCACCCATCAGCTGTTCGGCCGTACGCTCGCCGCGTGTTGACGGCTTTTTCGGCGGTAACCGTCTTCGCTCGTGCAAGCTCGTGGACAGCGAACGATTCGCTGTTCGACCAAAAATTCGTGCGCGATTTAATAATTTTCAACTGCACGGTTCCCTACATACAGGGTGTTCGGCCATCCATGGGAAAAATTTTAATGGGGGATTCTAGAGGTCAAAATAAGACGAAAATCAAGAATACCAATTTGTTGATGGAGGCACTGTTAAAAAGTTATTAATGTTTAAAGTTCCGCTCGTACTGAATTTTTTTCTCGAAAATGCGTAGGATTTCGGGGGTATGTGTAATGACCAAAAATGATTGTAATTGACCCCTGTAACCGAAAATAATTTTTTTAGAACGATTTGAAAAATTTGTTTTTCGCCGAAAAATATCAACACATACTCGAATTTTTTTCTCGAAACTGAGTAAGATTTCGAATATATGTCTATTCACTAAAAATGCTTGTAATTGACCTCCGCCGCCGAAAATAATTTTTCTGGAACGATTTGAAATTTTTGAATCAAATTGTTAATAACTTTTTAACGAAGCCTCCATCAACAAATTGGTATTCTAGATTTTCGTCTTAGTTTGGCCTCTAGAATATCCTATTAAAATGTTTCTCAGGGCTGGCCGAACACCCTCTATACTACTATGTTTACTAGATCCTGGGTTTTTTTCGGGTTTGAATCACGTAGTAATGTGGTACCACACAGAAACAGTCCATTAAACCCGGATTCGGACAGTATTTTGGAGGATAACACTGGTTAGGCTTGGGTTTCGTCTGGGTTATGTCCGCACCTGGCTCATGATTTTGCCATCTTCGCATACTTGTTGGCCAGATCCTGGGGTTTTTTCGTGTTTGAATCACGTAGTAATGTGGTAACAAACTGAAGCAGTCAATAAAACCTGGTTTCGATCAATATTTTAGAGGATAACACCGGTTAGGTCTGGGTTAGGTCCGGGATATGCCCGCATCTGGCTCATGATTTTGCCTTTTTCGCAAACTTGTTGGCTAGATCCTGGGTTTTTTTCGGGTTTGAATAACGCAGTAATGTGGTACCACACTAAAGCAGTCAATTAAACCTGGTTTCGATCAATATTTTAGAGGATAACGCCGGTTAGGTCTGGGTTAGGTCTGGGAAATGCGCGCATCTGGCTTATACTTTCGCCTTTTTCGCAAACTTGTTGGCCAGATCCTGGGCTTTTTTCGTGTTTGAATCACGTAGTAATGTGGTAATACACTGAAGCAGTCAATAAAACCTGGTTTCGATCAATATTTTAGAGGATAACACCGGTTAGGTCTGGGTTAGGTCTGGGTTATGCCCGCATCTGGCTCATGATTTTGCCTTCTTCGCATACTTGTTGGCCAGATCCTGGGTTTTTTTCGTGTTTGAATCACGTAGTAATGTGGTAATACACTGAAGCAGTCAATAAAACCTGGTTTCGATCAATATTTTACAGGATAACACCGGTTAGGTCTGGGTTAGGTCTGAGATTTACGCGCAACTGGCTTATACTTTCGCCTTTTTCGCAAACTTGTTGGCCAGATCCTGGCTTTTCCGTGTTTGAATCACGTAGTAATGTGGTAACAAACTGAAGCAGTCAATAAAACCTGGTTTCGATCAATATTTTAGAGGATAACACCGGTTAGGTCTGGGTTAGGTCTGGGTTATGCCCGAATCTGGCTCATGATTTTGCCTTCTTCGCATACTTGTTGGCCAGATCCTGGGCTTTTTTCGTGTTTGAATCAC
The DNA here is from genome assembly GCF_051014445.1 of Colletes latitarsis. NCBI lineage: Eukaryota > Metazoa > Arthropoda > Insecta > Hymenoptera > Colletidae > Colletes > Colletes latitarsis. The sequence continues at coordinate 598,079 of NW_027488373.1, read as the reverse complement.
GTAGTAATGTGGTAATACACTGAAGCAGTCAATAAAACCTGGTTTCGATCAATATTTTAGAGGATAACACCGGTTAGGTCTGGGTTAGGTCTGGGTTATGCCCGCATCTGGCTCATGACTTTGCCTTCTTCGCATACTTGTTGGCCAGATCCTGGGGTTTTTTCGTGTTTGAATCACGTAGTAATGTGGTAACAAACTGAAGCAGTCAATATAACCTGGTTTCGATCAATATTTTAGAGGATAACACCGGTTAGGTCTGGGTTAGGTCTGAGATTTGCGCGCATCTGGCTTATACTTTCGCCTTTTTCGCAAACTTGTTGGCCAGATCCTGGGTTTTTTCCGTGTTTGAATCACGTAGTAATGTGGTAATACACTGAAGCAGTCAATAAAACCTGGTTTCGATCAATATTTTAGAGGATTACACCGGTTAGGTCTGTGTTAGGTCTGGGTTATGCCCGCATCTGGCTCATGATTTTGCCTTCTTCGCATACTTGTTGGCCAGATCCTGGGTTTTTTCCGTGTTTGAATCACGTAGTAATGTGGTAACACACTGAAGCAGTCAATTAAACCTGGTTTCGATCAATATTTCAGAGGATAACACCGGTTAGGTCTGGGTTAGGTCTGGGATATGCGCGCATCTGGCTTATACTTTCGCCCTTTTTCGCAAACTTGTTTGCTAGATCCTGGGTTTTTTTCCGGTTTGAATGACGCAGTAATGTGGTACCACACTGAAGCAGTCAATTAAACCTGGTTTCAATCAATATTTTAGAGGATAACGCCGGTTAGGTCTGGGTTAGGTCTGGGATATGCGCGCATCTGGCTTATACTTTCACCTTTTTCGCAAACTTGTTGGCCAGATCCTGGGCTTTTTTCGTGTTTGAATCACGTAGTAATGTGGTAATACACTGAAGCAGTCAATAAAACCTGGTTTCGATCAATATTGTAGAGGATAACACCGGTTAGGTCTGGGTTAGGTCTGGGTTATGCCCGCACCTGGCTCATGATTTTGCCATCTTCGCATACTTGTTGGCCAGATCCTGGGGTTTTTTCGTGTTTGAATCACGTAGTAATGTGGTAACACCTTGAAGCTGTCAATTAAACCTGGTTTCGATCAATATTTTAGAGGATAACACCGGTTAGGTCTGGGTTAGGTCTGGGATATGCGCGCATCTGGCTTATACTTTCACCTTTTTCGCAAACTTGTTGGCCAGATCCTGGGCTTTTTTCGTGTTTGAATCACGTAGTAATGTGGTAATACACTGAAGCAGTCAATAAAACCTGGTTTCGATCAATATTTTAGAGGATTACACCGGTTAGGTCTGTGTTAGGTCTGGGTTATGCCCGCATCTGGCTCATGATTTTGCCTTCTTCGCATACTTGTTGGCCAGATCCTGGGTTTTTTCCGTGTTTGAATCACGTAGTAATGTGGTAACACACTGAAGCAGTCAATTAAACCTGGTTTCGATCAATATTTCAGAGGATAACACCGGTTAGGTCTGGGTTAGGTCTGGGATTTGCGCGCATCTGGCTTATACTTTCGCCATTTTCGCAAACTTGTTGGCCAGATCCTGGGTATTTTCCGTGTTTGTATCACGTAGTAATGTGGTAACACACTGAAGCAGTCAATTAACCCTGGTTTCGATCAATATTTCAGAGGATAACACCGGTTAGGTCTGGGTTAGGTCTGGCATATGCGCGCATCTGGCTTATACTTTCACCTTTTTCGCAAACTTGTTGGCCAGATCCTGGGCTTTTTTCGTGTTTGAATCACGTAGTAATGTGGTAATACACTGAAGCAGTCAATAAAACCTGGTTTCGATCAATATTGTAGAGGATAACACCGGTTAGGTCTGGGTTAGGTCTGGGTTATGCCCGCACCTGGCTCATGATTTTGCCATCTTCGCATACTTGTTGGCCAGATCCTGGGGTTTTTTCGTGTTTGAATCACGTAGTAATGTGGTAACACCTTGAAGCTGTCAATTAAACCTGGTTTCGATCAATATTTTAGAGGATAACACCGGTTAGGTCTGGGTTAGGTCTGGGATATGCGCGCATCTGGCTTATACTTTCACCTTTTTCGCAAACTTGTTGGCCAGATCCTGGGTTTTTTCCGTGTTTGATCACGTAGTAATGTGGTAACACACTGAAGCAGTCAATAAAACCTGGTTTCGATCAATATTTTAGAGGATAACACCGGTTAGGTCTGGGTTAGGTCTGGGATTTGCGCGCATCTGGCTTATACTTTCGCCTTTTTCGCAAACTTGTTGGCCAGATCCTGGGTATTTTCCGTGTTTGAATCACGTAGTAATGTGGTAACACACTGAAGCAGTCAATTAAACCTGGTTTCGATCAATATTTCAGAGGATGACACCGGTTAGGTCTGGGTTAGGTCTGGGTTATGCCCGCATCTGGCTCATGATTTTGCCATCTTCGCATACTTGTTGGCCAGATCCTGGGTTTTTTTCGTGTTTGAATCACGTAGTAATGTGGTAACACTCCGAGGCAGTCCATTAAACCCGGATTCGGACAGTATTTTGGAGGATAACACTGGTTAGGCTTGGGTTTCGTCTGGGTTATGTCCGCACCTGGCTCATGATTTTGCCATCTTCGCATACTTGTTGGCCAGATCCTGGGGTTTTTTCGTGTTTGAATCACGTAGTAATGTGGTAACAAACTGAAGCAGTCAATAAAACCTGGTTTCGATCAATATTTTAGAGGATAACACCGGTTAGGTCTGGGTTAGGTCCGGGATATGCCCGCATCTGGCTCATGATTTTGCCTTCTTCGCATACTTGTTGGCCAGTTCCTGGGTTCTTTTCGTGTTTGAATCACGTAGTAATGTGGTACCACACTGAGGCAGTCAATTAAACGTGGTTTCGATCAATATTTCAGAGGATAACACCGGTTAGGTCTGGGTTAGGTCTGGGTTATGCCCGCATCTGGCTCATGATTTTGCCATCTTCGCATACTTGTTGGCCAGATCCTGGGTTTTTTTCGTGTTTGAAACACGTAGTAATGTGGTAACACACTGAAGCAGTCAATTAAACCTGGTTTCGATCAATATTTCAGAGGATAACACCGGTTAGGTCTGGGTTAGGTCTGGGAAATGCGCGCATCTGGCTTATACTTTCGCCTTCTTCGCATACTTGTTGGCCAGATCCTGGGGTTTTTCCGTGTTTGAATCACGTAGTAATGTGGTAACACACTGAAGCAGTCAATAAAACCTGGTTTCGATCAATATTTTACAGGATAACACCGGTTAGGCCTGGGTTAGGTCTGGGTTATGCCTGCATCTGGCTCATGATTTTGCCTTTTTCGCAAACTTGTTAGCCAGATCCTGGGTTTTTTTCGTGTTTGAATCACGTAGTAATGTGGTAACACACTGAAGCTGTCAATTAAACCTGGTTTCGATCAATATTTTAGAGGATAACACCGGTTAGGTCTGGGTTAGGTCTGGGATATGCGCGCATCTGTCTTATACTTTCGCCATTTTCGTAAACTTGTTGGCCAGATCCTGGGTATGTTCCGTGTTTGAATCACGTAGTAATGTGGTAACAAACTGAAGCAGTCAATAAAACCTGGTTTCGATCAATATTTTAGAGGATAACACCGGTTAGGTCTGGGTTAGGTCCGGGATATGCCCGCATCTGGCTCATGATTTTGCCTTTTTCGCAAACTTGTTGTCTAGATCCTGGGTTTTTTTCGTGTTTGAATCACGTAGTAATGTGGTAATACACTGAAGCAGTCAATAAAACCTGGTTTCGATCAATATTTTAGAGGATAACACCGGTTAGGTCTGGGTTAGGTCTGGGTTATGCCCGCATCTGGCTCATGATTTTGCCTTCTTCGCATACTTGTTGGCCAGATCCTGGGTTTTTTCCGTGTTTGATCACGTAGTAATGTGGTAACACACTGAAGCAGTCAATAAAACCTGGTTTCGATCAATATTTTAGAGGATAACACCGGTTAGGTCTGGGTTAGGTCTGGCATTTGCGCGCATCTGGCTTATACTTTCGTCTTTTTCGCAAACTTGTTGGCCAGATCCTGGTTATTTTCCGTGTTTGAATCACGTAGTAATGTGGTAACACACCGAGGCAGTCTATTAAACCTGGATTCGGACAGTATTTTAGAGGATAACACCGGTTAGGTCTGGGTTAGGTCTGGGTTATGCCCGCATCTGGCTCATGACTTTGCCTTCTTCGCATACTTGTTGGTCAGATCCTGGGGTTTTTTCGTGTTTGAATCACGTAGTAATGTGGTAACAAACTGAAGCAGTCAATATAACCTGGTTTCGATCAATATTTTAGAGGATAACACCGGTTAGGTCTGGGTTAGGTCTGAGATTTGCGCGCATCTGGCTTATACTTTCGCCTTTTTCGCAAACTTGTTGGCCAGATCCTGGGTTTTTTCCGTGTTTGAATCACGTAGTAATGTGGTAACACACTGAAGCAGTCAATTAAACCTGGTTTCGATCAATATTTTAGAGGATTACACCGGTTAGGTCTGTGTTAGGTCTGGGTTATGCCCGCATCTGGCTCATGGTTTTGCCTTCTTCGCATACTTGTTGGCCAGATCCTGGGTTTTTTCCGTGTTTGAATCACGTAGTAATGTGGTAACACACTGAAGCAGTCAATTAAACCTGGTTTCGATCAATATTTCAGAGGATAACACCGGTTAGGTCTGGGTTAGGTCTGGGATATGCGCGCATCTGGCTTATACTTTCGCCCTTTTTCGCAAACTTGTTGGCTAGATCCTGGGTTTTTTTCCGGTTTGAATGACGCAGTAATGTGGTACCACACTGAAGCAGTCAATTAAACCTGGTTTCAATCAATATTTAAGAGGATAACGCCGGTTAGGTCTGGGTTAGGTCTGGGATATGCGCGCATCTGGCTTATACTTTCACCTTTTTCGCAAACTTGTTGGCCAGATCCTGGGTTTTTTCCGTGTTTGATCACGTAGTAATGTGGTAACACACTGAAGCAGTCAATAATACCTGGTTTCGATCAATATTTTAGAGGATAACACCGGTTAGGTCTGGGTTAGGTCTGGGATTTGCGCGCATCTGGCTTATACTTTCGCCATTTTCGCAAACTTGTTGGCCAGATCCTGGGTATTTTCCGTGTTTGTATCACGTAGTAATGTGGTAACACACTGAAGCAGTCAATTAACCCTGGTTTCGATCAATATTTCAGAGGATAACACCGGTTAGGTCTGGGTTAGGTCTGGCATATGCGCGCATCTGGCTTATACTTTCACCTTTTTCGCAAACTTGTTGGCCAGATCCTGGGCTTTTTTCGTGTTTGAATCACGTAGTAATGTGGTAATACACTGAAGCAGTCAATAAAACCTGGTTTCGATCAATATTGTAGAGGATAACACCGGTTAGGTCTGGGTTAGGTCTGGGTTATGCCCGCACCTGGCTCATGATTTTGCCATCTTCGCATACTTGTTGGCCAGATCCTGGGGTTTTTTCGTGTTTGAATCACGTAGTAATGTGGTAACACCTTGAAGCTGTCAATTAAACCTGGTTTCGATCAATATTTTAGAGGATAACACCGGTTAGGTCTGGGTTAGGTCTGGGTTATGCCCGCATCTGGCTCATGATTTTGCCATCTTCGCATACTTGTTGGCCAGATCCTGGGTTTTTTTCGTGTTTGAATCACGTAGTAATGTGGTAACACTCCGAGGCAGTCCATTAAACCCGGATTCGGACAGTATTTTGGAGGATAACACTGGTTAGGCTTGGGTTTCGTCTGGGTTATGTCCGCACCTGGCTCATGATTTTGCCATCTTCGCATACTTGTTGGCCAGATCCTGGGGTTTTTTCGTGTTTGAATCACGTAGTAATGTGGTAACAAACTGAAGCAGTCAATAAAACCTGGTTTCGATCAATATTTTAGAGGATAACACCGGTTAGGTCTGGGTTAGGTCTGGGATTTGCGCGCATCTGGCTTATACTTTCGCCTTTTTCGCAAACTTGTTGGCCAGATCCTGGGTATTTTCCGTGTTTGAATCACGTAGTAATGTGGTAACACACTGAAGCAGTCAATTAAACCTGGTTTCGATCAATATTTCAGAGGATGACACCGGTTAGGTCTGGGTTAGGTCTGGGTTATGCCCGCATCTGGCTCATGATTTTGCCATCTTCGCATACTTGTTGGCCAGATCCTGGGTTTTTTTCGTGTTTGAATCACGTAGTAATGTGGTAACACTCCGAGGCAGTCCATTAAACCCGGATTCGGACAGTATTTTGGAGGATAACACTGGTTAGGCTTGGGTTTCGTCTGGGTTATGTCCGCACCTGGCTCATGATTTTGCCATCTTCGCATACTTGTTGGCCAGATCCTGGGGTTTTTTCGTGTTTGAATCACGTAGTAATGTGGTAACAAACTGAAGCAGTCAATAAAACCTGGTTTCGATCAATATTTTAGAGGATAACACCGGTTAGGTCTGGGTTAGGTCCGGGATATGCCCGCATCTGGCTCATGATTTTGCCTTTTTCGCAAACTTGTTGGCTAGATCCTGGGTTTTTTTCGGGTTTGAATAACGCAGTAATGTGGTACCACACTAAAGCAGTCAATTAAACCTGGTTTCGATCAATATTTTAGAGGATAACGCCGGTTAGGTCTGGGTTAGGTCTGGGAAATGCGCGCATCTGGCTTATACTTTCGCCTTTTTCGCAAACTTGTTGGCCAGATCCTGGGTTTTTTTCGTGTTTGAATTACGTAGTAATGTGGTAACACTCCGAGGCACTCTATTAAACCTGGATTCGGACAGTATTTTAGATGATAACACCGGTTAGGTCTGGGTTAGGTCTGGGTTATGCCCGCATCTGGCTCATGATTTTGCCTTCTTCGCATACTTGTTGGCCAGATCCTGGGCTTTTTTCGTGTTTGAATCACGTAGTAATGTGGTAACAAACTGAAGCAGTCAATAAAACCTGGTTTCGATCAATATTTTAGAGGATAACACCGGTTAGGTCTGGGTTAGGTCTGGGATTTGCGCGCATATGGCTTATACTTTCTCCTTTTTCGCAAACTTGTTGGCCAGATCCTGGGTATTTTCCGTGTTTGAAACACGTAGTAATGTGGTACCACACTGAAGCAGTCAATTAAACCTGGTTTCGATCAATATTTTAGAGGATAACACCGGTTAGGTCTGGGTTAGGTCTGGGTTATGCCCGCATCTGGCTCATGATTTTGCCTTCTTCGCATACTTGTTGGCCAGTTCCTGGGTTCTTTTCGTGTTTGAATCACGTAGTAATGTGGTACCACACTGAGGCAGTCAATTAAACGTGGTTTCGATCAATATTTCAGAGGATAACACCGGTTAGGTCTGGGTTAGGTCTGGGTTATGCCCGCATCTGGCTCATGATTTTGCCATCTTCGCATACTTGTTGGCCAGATCCTGGGTTTTTTTCGTGTTTGAAACACGTAGTAATGTGGTAACACACTGAAGCAGTCAATTAAACCTGGTTTCGATCAATATTTCAGAGGATAACACCGGTTAGGTCTGGGTTAGGTCTGGGAAATGCGCGCATCTGGCTTATACTTTCGCCTTCTTCGCATACTTGTTGGCCAGATCCTGGGGTTTTTCCGTGTTTGAATCACGTAGTAATGTGGTAACACACTGAAGCAGTCAATAAAACCTGGTTTCGATCAATATTTTACAGGATAACACCGGTTAGGCCTGGGTTAGGTCTGGGTTATGCCCGCATCTGGCTCATGATTTTGCCTTTTTCGCAAACTTGTTAGCCAGATCCTGGGTTTTTTTCGTGTTTGAATCACGTAGTAATGTGGTAACACACTGAAGCAGTCAATAAAACCTGGTTTCGATCAATATTTTAGAGGATAACACCGGTTAGGTCTGGGTTAGGTCTGGCATTTGCGCGCATCTGGCTTATACTTTCGTCTTTTTCGCAAACTTGTTGGCCAGATCCTGGGTATTTTCCGTGTTTGAATCACGTAGTAATGTGGTAACACACCGAGGCAGTCTATTAAACCTGGATTCGGACAGTATTTTAGAGGATAACACCGGTTAGGTCTGGGTTAGGTCTGGGTTATGCCCGCATCTGGCTCATGACTTTGCCTTCTTCGCATACTTGTTGGTCAGATCCTGGGGTTTTTTCGTGTTTGAATCACGTAGTAATGTGGTAACAAACTGAAGCAGTCAATATAACCTGGTTTCGATCAATATTTTAGAGGATAACACCGGTTAGGTCTGGGTTAGGTCTGAGATTTGCGCGCATCTGGCTTATACTTTCGCCTTTTTCGCAAACTTGTTGGCCAGATCCTGGGTTTTTTCCGTGTTTGAATCACGTAGTAATGTGGTAATACACTGAAGCAGTCAATAAAACCTGGTTTCGATCAATATTTTAGAGGATTACACCGGTTAGGTCTGTGTTAGGTCTGGGTTATGCCCGCATCTGGCTCATGATTTTGCCTTCTTCGCATACTTGTTGGCCAGATCCTGGGTTTTTTCCGTGTTTGAATCACGTAGTAATGTGGTAACACACTGAAGCAGTCAATTAAACCTGGTTTCGATCAATATTTCAGAGGATAACACCGGTTAGGTCTGGGTTAGGTCTGGGATATGCGCGCATCTGGCTTATACTTTCGCCCTTTTTCGCAAACTTGTTGGCTAGATCCTGGGTTTTTTTCCGGTTTGAATGACGCAGTAATGTGGTACCACACTGAAGCAGTCAATTAAACCTGGTTTCAATCAATATTTTAGAGGATAACGCCGGTTAGGTCTGGGTTAGGTCTGGGATATGCGCGCATCTGGCTTATACTTTCACCTTTTTCGCAAACTTGTTGGCCAGATCCTGGGTTTTTTCCGTGTTTGATCACGTAGTAATGTGGTAACACACTGAAGCAGTCAATAATACCTGGTTTCGATCAATATTTTAGAGGATAACACCGGTTAGGTCTGGGTTAGGTCTGGGATTTGCGCGCATCTGGCTTATACTTTCGCCATTTTCGCAAACTTGTTGGCCAGATCCTGGGTATTTTCCGTGTTTGTATCACGTAGTAATGTGGTAACACACTGAAGCAGTCAATTAACCCTGGTTTCGATCAATATTTCAGAGGATAACACCGGTTAGGTCTGGGTTAGGTCTGGCATATGCGCGCATCTGGCTTATACTTTCACCTTTTTCGCAAACTTGTTGGCCAGATCCTGGGCTTTTTTCGTGTTTGAATCACGTAGTAATGTGGTAATACACTGAAGCAGTCAATAAAACCTGGTTTCGATCAATATTGTAGAGGATAACACCGGTTAGGTCTGGGTTAGGTCTGGGTTATGCCCGCACCTGGCTCATGATTTTGCCATCTTCGCATACTTGTTGGCCAGATCCTGGGGTTTTTTCGTGTTTGAATCACGTAGTAATGTGGTAACACCTTGAAGCTGTCAATTAAACCTGGTTTCGATCAATATTTTAGAGGATAACACCGGTTAGGTCTGGGTTAGGTCTGGGATATGCGCGCATCTGGCTTATACTTTCACCTTTTTCGCAAACTTGTTGGCCAGATCCTGGGTTTTTTCCGTGTTTGATCACGTAGTAATGTGGTAACACACTGAAGCAGTCAATAAAACCTGGTTTCGATCAATATTTTAGAGGATAACACCGGTTAGGTCTGGGTTAGGTCTGGGATTTGCGCGCATCTGGCTTATACTTTCGCCTTTTTCGCAAACTTGTTGGCCAGATCCTGGGTATTTTCCGTGTTTGAATCACGTAGTAATGTGGTAACACACTGAAGCAGTCAATTAAACCTGGTTTCGATCAATATTTCAGAGGATGACACCGGTTAGGTCTGGGTTAGGTCTGGGTTATGCCCGCATCTGGCTCATGACTTTGCCTTCTTCGCATACTTGTTGGCCAGATCCTGGGGTTTTTTCGTGTTTGAATCACGTAGTAATGTGGTAACAAACTGAAGCAGTCAATATAACCTGGTTTCGATCAATATTTTAGAGGATAACACCGGTTAGGTCTGGGTTAGGTCTGAGATTTGCGCGCATCTGGCTTATACTTTCGCCTTTTTCGCAAACTTGTTGGCCAGATCCTGGGTTTTTTCCGTGTTTGAATCACGTAGTAATGTGGTAATACACTGAAGCAGTCAATAAAACCTGGTTTCGATCAATATTTTAGAGGATTACACCGGTTAGGTCTGTGTTAGGTCTGGGTTATGCCCGCATCTGGCTCATGATTTTGCCTTCTTCGCATACTTGTTGGCCAGATCCTGGGTTTTTTCCGTGTTTGAATCACGTAGTAATGTGGTAACACACTGAAGCAGTCAATTAAACCTGGTTTCGATCAATATTTCAGAGGATAACACCGGTTAGGTCTGGGTTAGGTCTGGGATATGCGCGCATCTGGCTTATACTTTCGCCCTTTTTCGCAAACTTGTTGGCTAGATCCTGGGTTTTTTTCCGGTTTGAATGACGCAGTAATGTGGTACCACACTGAAGCAGTCAATTAAACCTGGTTTCAATCAATATTTTAGAGGATAACGCCGGTTAGGTCTGGGTTAGGTCTGGGATATGCGCGCATCTGGCTTATACCTTCACCTTTTTCGCAAACTTGTTGGCCAGATCCTGGGTTTTTTCCGTGTTTGATCACGTAGTAATGTGGTAACACACTGAAGCAGTCAATAATACCTGGTATCGATCAATATTTTAGAGGATAACACCGGTTAGGTCTGGGTTAGGTCTGGGATTTGCGCGCATCTGGCTTATACTTTCGCCCTTTTTCGCAAACTTGTTGGCTAGATCCTGGGTTTTTTTCCGGTTTGAATGACGCAGTAATGTGGTACCACACTGAAGCAGTCAATTAACCCTGGTTTCGATCAATATTTCAGAGGATAACACCGGTTAGGTCTGGGTTAGGTCTGGCATATGCGGGCATCTGGCTTATACTTTCACCTTTTTCGCAAACTTGTTGGCCAGATCCTGGGCTTTTTTCGTGTTTGAATCACGTAGTAATGTGGTAATACACTGAAGCAGTCAATAAAACCTGGTTTCGATCAATATTGTAGAGGATAACACCGGTTAGGTCTGGGTTAGGTCTGGGTTGTGCCCGCACCTGGCTCATGATTTTGCCATCTTCGCATACTTGTTGGCCAGATCCTGGGGTTTTTTCGTGTTTGAATCACGTAGTAATGTGGTAACACCTTGAAGCTGTCAATTAAACCTGGTTTCGATCAATATTTTAGAGGATAACACCGGTTAGGTCTGGGTTAGGTCTGGGATATGCGCGCATCTGGCTTATACTTTCACCTTTTTCGCAAACTTGTTGGCCAGATCCTGGGTTTTTTCCGTGTTTGATCACGTAGTAATGTGGTAACACACTGAAGCAGTCAATAAAACCTGGTTTCGATCAATATTTCAGAGGATGACACCGGTTAGGTCTGGGTTAGGTCTGGGTTATGCCCGCATCTGGCTCATGATTTTGCCATCTTCGCATACTTGTTGGCCAGATCCTGGGTTTTTTTCGTGTTTGAATCACGTAGTAATGTGGTAACACTCCGAGGCAGTCCATTAAACCCGGATTCGGACAGTATTTTGGAGGATAACACTGGTTAGGCTTGGGTTTCGTCTGGGTTATGTCCGCACCTGGCTCATGATTTTGCCATCTTCGCATACTTGTTGGCCAGATCCTGGGGTTTTTTCGTGTTTGAATCACGTAGTAATGTGGTAACAAACTGAAGCAGTCAATAAAACCTGGTTTCGATCAATATTTTAGAGGATAACACCGGTTAGGTCTGGGTTAGGTCCGGGATATGCCCGCATCTGGCTCATGATTTTGCCTTTTTCGCAAACTTGTTGGCTAGATCCTGGGTTTTTTTCGGGTTTGAATAACGCAGTAATGTGGTACCACACTAAAGCAGTCAATTAAACCTGGTTTCGATCAATATTTTAGAGGATAACGCCGGTTAGGTCTGGGTTAGGTCTGGGAAATGCGCGCATCTGGCTTATACTTTCGCCTTTTTCGCAAACTTGTTGGCCAGATCCTGGGTTTTTTTCGTGTTTGAATCACGTAGTAATGTGGTAACACTCCGAGGCAGTCTATTAAACCTGGATTCGGACAGTATTTTAGAGGATAACACCGGTTAGGTCTGGGTCAGGTCTGGGTTATGCCCGCATCTGGCTCATGATTTTGCCTTCTTCGCATACTTGTTGGCCAGATCCTGGGCTTTTTTCGTGTTTGAATCACGTAGTAATGTGGTAACAAACTGAAGCAGTCAATAAAACCTGGTTTCGATCAATATTTTAGAGGATAACACCGGTTAGGTCTGGGTTAGGTCTGGGATTTCCGCGCATATGGCTTATACTTTCTCCTTTTTCGCAAACTTGTTGGCCAGATCCTGGGTATTTTCCGTGTTTGAAACACGTAGTAATGTGGTACCACACTGAAGCAGTCAATTAAACCTGGTTTCGATCAATATTTTAGAGGATAACACCGGTTAGGTCTGGGTTAGGTCTGGGTTATGCCCGCATCTGGCTCATGATTTTGCCTTCTTCGCATACTTGTTGGCCAGTTCCTGGGTTCTTTTCGTGTTTGAATCACGTAGTAATGTGGTACCACACTGAGGCAGTCAATTAAACGTGGTTTCGATCAATATTTCAGAGGATAACACCGGTTAGGTCTGAGTTAGGTCTGGGATATGCGCGCATCTGGCTTATACTTTCGCCTTTTTCGCAAACTTGTTGGCCAGATCCTGGGGTTTTTCCGTGTTTGAATCACGTAGTAATGTGGTAACACACTGAAGCAGTCAATTAAACCTGGTTTCGATCAATATTTCAGAGGATAACACCGGTTAGGTCTGGGTTAGGTCTGGGAAATGCGCGCATCTGGCTTATACTTTCGCCTTCTTCGCATACTTGTTGGCCAGATCCTGGGGTTTTTCCGTGTTTGAATCACGTAGTAATGTGGTAACACACTGAAGCAGTCAATAAAACCTGGTTTCGATCAATATTTTACAGGATAACACCGGTTAGGCCTGGGTTAGGTCTGGGTTATGCCCGCATCTGGCTCATGATTTTGCCTTTTTCGCAAACTTGTTAGCCAGATCCTGGGTTTTTTTCGTGTTTGAATCACGTAGTAATGTGGTAACACACTGAAGCTGTCAATTAAACCTGGTTTCGATCAATATTTTAGAGGATAACACCGGTTAGGTCTGGGTTAGGTCTGGGATATGCGCGCATCTGGCTTATACTTTCACCTTTTTCGCAAACTTGTTGGCCAGATCCTGGGCTTTTTTCGTGTTTGAATCACGTAGTAATGTGGTAATACACTGAAGCAGTCAATAAAACCTGGTTTCGATCAATATTGTAGAGGATAACACCGGTTAGGTCTGGGTTAGGTCTGGGTTATGCCCGCACCTGGCTCATGATTTTGCCATCTTCGCATACTTGTTGGCCAGATCCTGGGGTTTTTTCGTGTTTGAATCACGTAGTAATGTGGTAACAAACTGAAGCAGTCAATAAAACCTGGTTTCGATCAATATTTTAGAGGATAACACCGGTTAGGGCTGGGTTAGGTCCGGGATATGCCCGCATCTGGCTCATGATTTTGCCTTTTTCGCAAACTTGTTGGCTAGATCCTGGGTATTTTCCGTGTTTGAATCACGTAGTAATGTGGTAATACACTGAAGCAGTCAATAAAACCTGGTTTCGATCAATATTTTAGGGGATAACGCCGGTTAGGTCTGGGTTAGGTCTGGATTATGCCCGCATCTGGCTCATGATTTTGCCTTCTTCGCATACTTGTTGGCCAGATCCTGGGTTTTTTCGTGTTTGAATCACGTAGTAATGTGGTAACACCTTGAAGCTGTCAATTAAACCTGGTTTCGATCAATATTTTAGAGGATAACACCGGTTAGGTCTGGGTTAGGTCTGGGATATGCGCGCATCTGGCTTACATTTTCACCTTTTTCGCAAACTTGTTGGCCAGATCCTGGGTTTTTTCCGTGTTTGATCACGTAGTAATGTGGTAGCACACTGAAGCAGTCAATAAAACCTGGTTTCGATCAGTATTTTAGAGGATAACACCGGTTAGGTCTGGGTTAGGTCTGGGATTTGCGCGCATCTGGCTTATACTTTCGCCTTTTTCGCAAACTTGTTGGCCAGATCCTGGGTATTTTCCGTGTTTGAATCACGTAGTAATGTGGTAACACACTGAAGCAGTCAATTAAACCTGGTTTCGATCAATATTTCAGAGGATGACACCGGTTAGGTCTGGGTTAGGTCTGGGTTATGCCCGCATCTGGCTCATGATTTTGCCATCTTCGCATACTTGTTGGCCAGATCCTGGGTTTTTTCCGTGTTTGAATCACGTAGTAATGTGGTAACACACCGAGGCAGTCTATTAAACCTGGATTCGGACAGTATTTTAGAGGATAACACCGGTTAGGTCTGGGTTAGGTCTGGGTTATGCCCGCACCTGGCTCATGATTTTGCCATCTTCGCATACTTTTTGGCCAGATCCTGGGGTTTTTTCGTGTTTGAATCACGTAGTAATGTGGTAACAAACTGAAGCAGTCAATAAAACCTGGTTTCGATCAATATTTTAGAGGATAACACCGGTTAGGTCTGGGTTAGGTCCGGGATATGCCCGCATCTGCCTCATGATTTTGCCTTTTTCGCAAACTTGTTGGCTAGATCCTGGGTATTTTCCGTGTTTGAATCACGTAGTAATGTGGTAATACACTGAAGCAGTCAATAAAACCTGGTTTCGATCAATATTTTAGAGGATAACACCGGTTAGGACTGGGTTAGGTCTGGGTTATGCCCGCATCTGGCTCATGATTTTGCCTTCTTCGCATACTTGTTGGCCAGATCCTGGGTTTTTTTCGTGTTTGAATCACGTAGTAATGTGGTAACACCTTGAAGCTGTCAATTAAACCTGGTTTCGATCAATATTTTAGAGGATAACACCGGTTAGATCTGGGTTAGGTCTGGGATATGCGCGCATCTGGCTTATACTTTCACCTTTTTCGCAAACTTGTTGGCCAGATCCTGGGTTTTTTCCGTGTTTGATCACGTAGTAATGTGGTAACACACTGAAGCAGTCAATAAAACCTGGTTTCGATCAATATTTTAGAGGATAACACCGGTTAGGTCTGGGTTAGGTCTGGGATTTGCGCGCATCTGGCTTATACTTTCGCCTTTTTCGCAAACTTGTTGGCCAGATCCTGGGTATTTTCCGTGTTTGAATCACGTAGTAATGTGGTAACACACTGAAGCAGTCAATTAAACCTGGTTTCGATCAATATTTCAGAGAATAACACCGGTTAGGTCTGGGTTAGGTCTGGGTTATGCCCGCATCTGGCTCATGATTTTGCCATCTTCGCATACTTGTTGGCCAGATCCTGGGTTTTTTTCGTGTTTGAATCACGTAGTAATGTGGTAACACACCGAGGCAGTCTATTAAACCTGGATTCGGACAGTATTTTAGAGGATAACACCGGTTAGGTCTGGGTTAGGTCTGGGTTATGCCCGCATCTGGCTCATGATTTTGCCTTCTTCGCATACTTGTTGGCCAGATCCTGGGGTTTTTTCGTGTTTGAATCACGTAGTAATGTGGTAACACACTGAAGCAGTCAATTAAACCTGGTTTCGATCAATATTTTAGAGGATAACACCGGTTAGGTCTGGGTTAGGTCTGGGTTATGCCCGCATCTGGCTCATGATTTTGCCTTCTTCGCATACTTGTTGGCCAGATCCTGGGTTTTTTTCGTGTTTGAATCACGTAGTAATGTGGTAACACACTGAAGCAGTCAATTAAACCTGGTTTCGACCAATATTTTAGAGGATAACGCCGGTTAGGTCTGGGTTAGGTCTGGGAAATGCGCGCATCTGGCTTATACTTTCACCTTTTTCGCATACTTGTTGGCCAGATCCTGGGGTTTTTTCGTGTTTGAATCACGTAGTAATGTGGTAATACACTGAAGCAGTCAATAAAACCTGGTTTCGATCAATATTTTAGTGGATAACACCGGTTAGGTCTGGGTTAGGTCTGGGATTTGCGCGCATATGGCTTATACTTTCGCCTTTTTCGCAAACTTGTTGGCCAGATCCTGGGTATTTTCCGTGTTTGAAACACGTAGTAATATGGTAACACACTGAAGCAGTCAATTAAACCTGGTTTCGATCAATATTTCAGAGGATAACACCGGTTAGGTCTGGGTTAGGTCTGGGATATGCGCGCATCTGGCTTATACTTTCGCCTTTTTCGCAAACTTGTTGGCTAGATCCTGGGTTTTTTTCCGGTTTGAATAACGCAGTAATGTGGTACCACACTGAAGCAGTCAATTAAACCTGGTTTCGATCAATATTTTAGAGGATAACGCCGGTTAGGTCTGGGTTAGGTCTGGGAAATGCGCGCATCTGGCTTATACTTTCGCCTTTTTCGCAAACTTGTTGGCCAGATCCTGGGTTTTTTTCGTGTTTGAATCTCGTAGTAATGTGGTAACACACTGAAGCAGTCAATTAAACCTGGTTTCGATCAATATTTCAGAGGATAACACCGGTTAGGTCTGGGTTAGGTCCGGGATGTGCCCGCATCTGGCTCATGATTTTGCCTTCTTCGCATACTTGTTGGCCAGATCCTGGGTTTTTTTCGTGTTTGAATCACGTAGTAATGTGGTAACACACTGAAGCAGTCAATTAAACCTGGTTTCGATCAATATTTCAGAGGATAACACCGGTTAGGTCTGGGTTAGGTCTGGGATTTGCGCGCATATGGCTTATACTTTCGCCTTTTTCGCAAGCTTGTTGGCCATATCCTGGGTTTTTTTCGTGTTTGAATCACGTAGTAATGTGGTAACACACTGAAGCAGTCAATTAAACCTGGTTTCGATCAATATTTTAGAGGATAACACCGGTTAGGTCTGGGTTAGGTCTGGGTTATGCCCGCATCTGGCTCATGATTTTGCCTTCTTCGCATACTTGTTGGCCAGATCCTGGCCTTTTTTCGTGTTTGAATCACGTAGTAATGTGGTAATACACTGAAGCAGTCAATAAAACCTGGTTTCGATCAATATTTTAGAGGATAACACCGGTTAGGTCTGAGTTAGGTCTGGGTTATGCCCGCATCTGGCTCATGATTTTGCCTTCTTCACATACTTGTTGGCCAGATCCTGGGGTTTTTTCGTGTTTGAATCACGTAGTAATGTGGTAACACACTGAAGCAGTCAATTAAACCTGGTTTCGATCAATATTTTAGAGGATAACACCGGTTAGGTCTGGGTTAGGTCTGGGTTATGCCCGCATCTGGCTCATGATTTTGCCTTCTTCGCATACTTGTTGGCCAGATCCTGGGTTTTTTCCGTGTTTGAATCACGTAGTAATGTGGTAACACACTGAAGCAGTCAATAAAAACTGGTTTCGTTCAATATTTTAGAGGATAACACCGGTTAGGTCTGGGTTAGGTCTGGGATTTGCGCGCATCTGGCTTATACTACCGCCTTTTTCGCAAACTTGTTGGCCAGATCCTGGGTTTTTATCGTGTTTCAATCACGTAGTAATGTGGTAACACACTGAGGCAGTCTATTAAACCAGGATTAGAACAGTATTTTAGAGGATAACACGGGTTAGGTCTGGGATAGGTTCGGGATATGCCCGCATCTGGCTCATGATTTTGCCTTCTTCGCATACTTGTTGGCCAGATCCTGGGTATTTTCCGTGTTTGAAACACGTAGTAATGTGGTAACACACTGAAGCAGTCAATAAAACCTGGTTTCGATCAATATTTTAGAGGATAGCACCGGTTAGGTCTGGGTTAGGTCTGGGTTAGGTCTGGGTTAGGTCTGGGATATGCCCGCATCTGGCTCATGATTTTGCCTTCTTCGTATACTTGTTGGCCAGATCCTGGGTTTTTTCCGTGTTTGAATCACGTAGTAATGTGGTAATACCCTGAAGCAGTCAATTAAACCTGGTTTCGATCAATATTTTAGAGGATAACACCGGTTAGGTCTGGGTTAGGTCTGGGTTAGGTCTGGGTTATGCCCGCATCTGGCTCATGATTTTGCCTTCTTCGCATACTTGTTGGCCAGATCCTGGGTTTTTTCCGTGTTTGAATCACGTAGTAATGTGGTAACACACTGAAGCAGTCAATTAAACCTGGTTTCGATCAGTATTTCAGAGGATAACACCGGTTAGGTCTGGGTTAGGTCCGGGATATGCCCGCATCTGGCTCATGATTTTGCCTTTTTCGCAAACTTGTTGGCCAGATCCTGGATTTTTTCGTGTTTCAATCACGTAGTAATGTGGTAACACACTGAGGCAGTCTCTTAAACCTGGATTCGGACAGTACTTTAGAGGATAACACCGGTTAGGTCTGGGTTATGCCCGCATCTGGCTCATGATTTTGCCTTCTTCGCATACTTGTTGGCCAGATCCTGGGTTTTTTTCGTGTTTGAATCACGTAGTAATGTGGTAATACACTGAAGCAGTCAATAAAACCTGGTTTCGATCAATATTTTAGAGGATAACACCGGTTAGGTCTGGGTTAGATCTGGGTTATGCCCGCATCTGGCTCATGATTTTGCCTTCTTCGCATACTTGTTGGCCAGATCCTGGGGTTTTTTCGTGTTTGAATCACGTAGTAATGTGGTAATACACTGAAGCAGTCAATAAAACCTGGTTTCGATCAATATTTTAGAGGATAACACCGGTTAGGTCTGGGTTAGGTCTGGGACTTGCGCGCATATGGCTTATACTTTCGCCTTTTTCGCAAACTTGTTGGCCAGATCCTGGGTATTTTCCGTGTTTGAAACACGTAGTAATGTGGTAACACACTGAAGCAGTCAATTAAACCTGGTTTCGATCAATATTTCAGAGGATAACACCGGTTAGGTCTGGGTTAGGTCTGGGATATGCGCGCATCTGGCTTATACTTTCTCCTTTTTCGCAAACTTGTTGGCTAGATCCTGGGCTTTTTTCCGGTTTGAATAACGCAGTAATGTGGTACCACACTGAAGCAGTCAATTAAACCTGGTTTCGATCAATATTTTAGAGGATAACGCCGGTTAGGTCCGGGTTAGGTCTGGGAAATGCGCGAATCTGGCTTATACTTTCGCCTTCTTCGCAAACTTGTTGGCCAGATCCTGGGTATTTTCCGTGTTTGAAACACGTAGTAATGTGGTAACACACTGAAGCAGTCAATTAAACCTGGTTTCGATCAATATTTCAGAGGATAACACCGGTTAGGTCTGGGTTAGGTCTGGGATATGCGCGCATCTGGCTTATACTTTCTCCTTTTTCGCAAACTTGTTGGCTAGATCCTGGGCTTTTTCCGGTTTGAATAACGCAGTAATGTGGTAACACACTGAAGCAGTCAATTAAACCTGGTTTCGATCAATATTTTAGAGGATAACACCGGTTAGGTCTGGGTTAGGTCTGGGATTTGCGCGCATATGGCTTATACTTTCGCCATTTTCGCATACTTGTTGGCCAGATCCTGGCCTTTTTTCGTGTTTGAATCACGTAGTAATGTGGTAATACACTGAAGCAGTCAATAAAACCTGGTTTCGATCAATATTTTAGAGGATAACACCGGTTAGGTCTGAGTTAGGTCTGGGTTATGCCCGCATCTGGCTCATGATTTTGCCTTCTTCACATACTTGTTGGCCAGATCCTGGGGTTTTTTCGTGTTTGAATCACGTAGTAATGTGGTAACACACTGAAGCAGTCAATTAAACCTGGTTTCGATCAATATTTTAGAGGATAACACCGGTTAGGTCTGGGTTAGGTCTGGGTTATGCCCGCATCTGGCTCATGATTTTGCCTTCTTCGCATACTTGTTGGCCAGATCCTGGGTTTTTTCCGTGTTTGAATCACGTAGTAATGTGGTAACACACTGAAGCAGTCAATAAAAACTGGTTTCGTTCAATATTTTAGAGGATAACACCGGTTAGGTCTGGGTTAGGTCTGGGATTTGCGCGCATCTGGCTTATACTACCGCCTTTTTCGCAAACTTGTTGGCCAGATCCTGGGTTTTTATCGTGTTTCAATCACGTAGTAATGTGGTAACACACTGAGGCAGTCTATTAAACCAGGATTAGAACAGTATTTTAGAGGATAACACGGGTTAGGTCTGGGATAGGTCCGGGATATGCCCGCAACTGGCTCATGATTTTGCCTTCTTCGCATACTTGTTGGCCAGATCCTGGGTATTTTCCGTGTTTGAAACACGTAGTAATGTGGTAACACACTGAAGCAGTCAATAAAACCTGGTTTCGATCAATATTTTAGAGGATAGCACCGGTTAGGTCTGGGTTAGGTCTGGGTTAGGTCTGGGTTAGGTCTGGGATATGCCCGCATCTGGCTCATGATTTTGCCTTCTTCGTATACTTGTTGGCCAGATCCTGGGTTTTTTCCGTGTTTGAATCACGTAGTAATGTGGTAATACCCTGAAGCAGTCAATTAAACCTGGTTTCGATCAATATTTTAGAGGATAACACCGGTTAGGTCTGGGTTAGGTCTGGGTTAGGTCTGGGTTATGCCCGCATCTGGCTCATGATTTTGCCTTCTTCGCATACTTGTTGGCCAGATCCTGGGTTTTTTCCGTGTTTGAATCACGTAGTAATGTGGTAACACACTGAAGCAGTCAATTAAACCTGGTTTCGATCAATATTTCAGAGGATAACACCGGTTAGGTCTGGGTTAGGTCCGGGATATGCCCGCATCTGGCTCATGATTTTGCCTTTTTCGCAAACTTGTTGGCCAGATCCTGGATTTTTTCGTGTTTCAATCACGTAGTAATGTGGTAACACACTGAGGCAGTCTATTAAACCTGGATTCGGACAGTACTTTAGAGGATAACACCGGTTAGGTCTGGGTTATGCCCGCATCTGGCTCATGATTTTGCCTTCTTCGCATACTTGTTGGCCAGATCCTGGGTTTTTTTCGTGTTTGAATCACGTAGTAATGTGGTAATACACTGAAGCAGTCAATAAAACCTGGTTTCGATCAATATTTTAGAGGATAACACCGGTTAGGTCTGGGTTAGATCTGGGTTATGCCCGCATCTGGCTCATGATTTTGCCTTCTTCGCATACTTGTTGGCCAGATCCTGGGGTTTTTTCGTGTTTGAATCACGTAGTAATGTGGTAATACACTGAAGCAGTCAATAAAACCTGGTTTCGATCAATATTTTAGAGGATAACACCGGTTAGGTCTGGGTTAGGTCTGGGACTTGCGCGCATATGGCTTATACTTTCGCCTTTTTCGCAAACTTGTTGGCCAGATCCTGGGTATTTTCCGTGTTTGAAACACGTAGTAATGTGGTAACACACTGAAGCAGTCAATTAAACCTGGTTTCGATCAATATTTCAGAGGATAACACCGGTTAGGTCTGGGTTAGGTCTGGGATATGCGCGCATCTGGCTTATACTTTCTCCTTTTTCGCAAACTTGTTGGCTAGATCCTGGGCTTTTTTCCGGTTTGAATAACGCAGTAATGTGGTACCACACTGAAGCAGTCAATTAAACCTGGTTTCGATCAATATTTTAGAGGATAACGCCGGTTAGGTCCGGGTTAGGTCTGGGAAATGCGCGAATCTGGCTTATACTTTCGCCTTCTTCGCATACTTGTTGGCCAGATCCTGGGTTTTTTTCGTGTTTGAATCACGTAGGAATGTGGTAACACACTGAAGCAGTCAATTAAACCTGGTTTCGATCAATATTTTAGAGGATAACGCCGGTTAGGTCTGGGTTAGGTCTGGGAAATGCGCGCATCTGGCTTATACTTTCGCCTTTTTCGCAAACTTGTTGGCCAGATCCTGGGTATTTTCCGTGTTTGAAACACGTAGTAATGTGGTTACGCACTGAAGCAGTCAATTAAACCTGGTTTCGATCAATATTTTAGAGGATAACGCCGGTTAGGTCTGGGTTAGGTCTGGGAAATGCGCGCATCTGGCTTATACTTTCGCCTTTTTCGCAAACTTGTTGGCCAGATCCTGGGTTTTTTTCGTGTTTGAATCTCGTAGTAATGTGGTAACACACTGAAGCAGTCAATTAAACCTGGTTTCGATCAATATTTCAGAGGATAACACCGGTTAGGTCTGGGTTAGGTCCGGGATATGCCCGCATCTGGCTCATGATTTTGCCTTCTTCGCATACTTGTTGGCCAGATCCTGGGCTTTTTTCGTGTTTGAATCACGTAGTAATGTGGTAACACACTGAAGCAGTCAATTAAACCTGGTTTCGATCAATATTTTAGAGGATAACACCGGTTATGTCAGGGTTAGGTCTGGGTTATGCCCGCACCTGGCTCATGATTTTGCCTTCTTCGCATACTTGTTGGCCAGATCCTGGGTTTTTTTCGTGTTTGAATCTCGTAGTAATGTGGTAACACACTGAAGCAGTCAATTAAACCTGGTTTCGATCAATATTTTAGAGGATAACACCGGTTAGGTCTGGGTTAGGTCTGGGTTATGCCCGCATCTGGCTCATGATTTTGCCTTCTTCGCATACTTGTTGGCCAGATCCTGGGGTTTTTTCGTGTTTGAATCACGTAGTAATGTGGTAACAAACTGAAGCAGTCAATAAAACCTGGTTTCGATCAATATTTTAGAGGATAACACCGGTTAGGTCTGGGTTAGGTCTGGGATTTGCGCGC
Source organism: Colletes latitarsis (assembly GCF_051014445.1). Classification (NCBI taxonomy): domain Eukaryota; kingdom Metazoa; phylum Arthropoda; class Insecta; order Hymenoptera; family Colletidae; genus Colletes; species Colletes latitarsis. The sequence continues at coordinate 575,459 of NW_027488373.1, read as the reverse complement.
ATATGGCTTATACTTTCGCCTTTTTCGCAAACTTGTTGGCCAGATCCTGGGTTTTTTTCGTGTTTGAAACACGTAGTAATGTGGTAACACACTGAAGCAGTCAATTAAACCTGGTTTCGATCAATATTTCAGTGGATAACACCGGTTAGGTCTGGGTTAGGTCTGGGATATGCGCGCATCTGGCTTATACTTTCTCCTTTTTCGCAAACTTGTTAGCTAGATCCTGGGCTTTTTTCCGGTTTGAATAACGCAGTAATGTGGTACCACACTGAAGCAGTCAATTAAACCTGGTTTCGATCAATATTTTAGAGGATAACGCCGGTTAGGTCCGGGTTAGGTCTGGGAAATGCGCGAATCTGGCTTATACTTTCGCCTTCTTCGCATACTTGTTGGCCAGATCCTGGGTTTTTTTCGTGTTTGAATCACGTAGGAATGTGGTAACACACTGAAGCAGTCAATTAAACCTGGTTTCGATCAATATTTTAGAGGATAACGCCGGTTAGGTCTGGGTTAGGTCTGGGAAATGCGCGCATCTGGCTTATACTTTCGCCTTTTTCGCAAACTTGTTGGCCAGATCCTGGGTATTTTCCGTGTTTGAAACACGTAGTAATGTGGTTACGCACTGAAGCAGTCAATTAAACCTGGTTTCGATCAATATTTTAGAGGATAACGCCGGTTAGGTCTGGGTTAGGTCTGGGAAATGCGCGCATCTGGCTTATACTTTCGCCTTTTTCGCAAACTTGTTGGCCAGATCCTGGGTTTTTTTCGTGTTTGAATCTCGTAGTAATGTGGTAACACACTGAAGCAGTCAATTAAACCTGGTTTCGATCAATATTTCAGAGGATAACACCGGTTAGGTCTGGGTTAGGTCCGGGATATGCCCGCATCTGGCTCATGATTTTGCCTTCTTCGCATACTTGTTGGCCAGATCCTGGGCTTTTTTCGTGTTTGAATCACGTAGTAATGTGGTAACACACTGAAGCAGTCAATTAAACCTGGTTTCGATCAATATTTTAGAGGATAACACCGGTTATGTCAGGGTTAGGTCTGGGTTATGCCCGCACCTGGCTCATGATTTTGCCTTCTTCGCATACTTGTTGGCCAGATCCTGGGTTTTTTTCGTGTTTGAATCTCGTAGTAATGTGGTAACACACTGAAGCAGTCAATTAAACCTGGTTTCGATCAATATTTTAGAGGATAACACCGGTTAGGTCTGGGTTAGGTCTGGGTTATGCCCGCATCTGGCTCATGATTTTGCCTTCTTCGCATACTTGTTGGCCAGATCCTGGGGTTTTTTCGTGTTTGAATCACGTAGTAATGTGGTAACAAACTGAAGCAGTCAATAAAACCTGGTTTCGATCAATATTTTAGAGGATAACACCGGTTAGGTCTGGGTTAGGTCTGGGATTTGCGCGCATATGGCTTATACTTTCGCCTTTTTCGCAAACTTGTTGGCCAGATCCTGGGTTTTTTTCGTGTTTGAATCACGTAGTAATGTGGTAACACACTGAAGCAGTCAATAAAACCTGGTTTCGATCAATATTTTAGAGGATAACACCGGTTAGGTCTGGGTTAGGTCTGGGATTTGCGCGCATCTGGCTTATACTTTCGCCTTTTTCGCAAACTTGTTGGCCAGATCCTGGGTTTTTTTCGTGTTTGAATCACGTAGTAATGTGGTAACACACTGAAGCAGTCAATTTAACCTGGTTTCGATCAATATTTCAGAGGATAACACCGGTTAGGTCTGGGTTAGGTCTGCGATATGCGCGCATCTGGCTTATACTTTCACCTTTTTCGCAAACTAGTTGGCCAGATCCTTGGTTTTTTCCGTGTTTGAATCACGTAGTAATGTGGTAACACACTGAAGCAGTCAATAAAACCTGGTTTCGTTCAATATTTTAGAGGATAACACCGGTTAGGTCTGGGTTAGGTTTGGGATTTGCGCGCATCTGGCTTATACTACCGCCTTTTTCGCAAACTTGTTGGCCAGATCCTGGGTTTTTATCGTGTTTCAATCACGTAGTAATGTGGTAACACACTGAGGCAGTCTATTAAACCTGGATTAGACCAGTATTTTAGAGGATAACACCGGTTAGGTCTGGGATAGGTCCGGGATATGCCCGCATCTGGCTCATGATTTTGCCTTCTTCGCATACTTGTTGGCCAGATCCTGGGTATTTTCCGTGTTTGAAACACGTAGTAATGTGGTAATACACTGAAGCAGTCAATAAAACCTGGTTTCGATCAATATTTTAGAGGATAACACCGGTTAGGTCTGGGTTAGGTCTGGGTTATGCCCGCATCTGGCTCATGATTTTGCCTTCTTCGCATACTTGTTGGCCAGATCCTGGGTTTTTTTCGTGTTTGAATCACGTAGTAATGTGGTAACACACTGAAGCAGTCAATTAAACCTGGTTCCGATCAATATTTTAGAGGATAACACCGGTTAGGTCTGGGTTAGGTCTGGGTTATGCCCGCATATGGCAAATGATTTTGCGTTCTTCGCATACTTGTTGGCCAGATCCTGGGTTTTTTTCGTGTTTGAATCACGTAGTAATGTGGTAACACACTGAAGCAGTCAATTGAACCTGGTTTCGATCAATATTTTAGAGGATAACACCGGTTAGGTCTGGGTTAGGTCTGGGTTATGCCCGCATCTGGCTCATGATTTTGCCTTCTTCGCATACTTGTTGGCCAGATCCTGGGTTTTTTTCGTGTTTGAATCACGTAGTAATGTGGTAACACACTGAAGCAGTCAATTAAACCTGGTTTCGATCAATATTTTAGAGGATAACACCGGTTAGGTCTGGGTTAGGTCTGGGATATGCGCGTATCTGGCTTACACTTTCGCCATTTTCGCAAACTTGTTGCCCAGATCCTGGGTTTTTTCCGTGTTTGAATCACGTAGTAATGTTGTACCACACTGAGGCAGCCAATTAAACCTGGTTTCGATCCATAGTTCAGAGGATAACACCGGTTAGGTCTGGGATAGGTCCGGGAAATGCACGCATCTGGCTCATGATTTCGCCTTTTTCGCAAACTTGTTGGCCAGATCCTGGGTTTTTTCCGTGTTTGAATCACGTAGTAATGTGGTAATACACTGAAGCAGTCAATTAAACCTGGTTTCGATCAGTACTTTAGAGGATAACACCGGTTAGGTCTGGGTTAGGTCTGGGTTATGCCCGCATCTGGCTCATGATTTTGCCTTCTTCGCATACGTGTTGGCCACGTGTTGACGATAAAACTGTAAGATATAGGATGAATTAAGTTCCATGTCCCTAAAATTTTCCAAATCATAAATTTAAAAATGATTTAGATATTTAGATGATTTTAGTGTGGGTATTTATACAAGTATGTAAATCTCTATTTATGCATAACATGTTACCCCTAAATGGGCAAGTTAATGAATTATATACATGTTAATTGTATAATAATAACCCTTTGTTCCTCATAAAAATTCATAACTGAATTGCTATCATTCTAAAAAAATCCATCCCAAAATATATTGTCAAAACTAGTAATAAATTATTTGAACAAGGTGATAACAGATTTGAAATATTTAATAAAATTTAAATACCAGTAGTATTAATAAAAGATAATATTAATACTATTTTGACACTGTTATTTGATTTTAATATTAATTATAGATACTTTGATTATTGATTTATTAAAACATAAAGTTAATGAAGTCCCAGTAGATTATAAATATTTTAAAGAGCATGAATTAGCATAGAATTTCATAAAAAATTTGATGAGTGATAGAAGTAACTTGAATAATCTGAATTTTGTAGCTTTTACTATATCTTTGGATATGGAATCACAGATTCATTTTATTAATAAAAATAGAGATAGTACTGATGATTTACTCAGACTCGTTAAAGTAAGTGGGCCAAGTGGGAAGAATATTAAGATAGGTAGATAGATATTGGTAAAAGTATTCCTCTTGTCCTTATATAGGAAATCTTTAATATTACAAATAAACTCTTTCTGTAAAATCTTGAACTTATCATTACAATTTATAGAATTAAAGTCAACGCATCTAATAATGAAAGTAGAAACTGACTTTAAAATCTTGTCTATTGGATAACATAGAGTTAGATTCTTTTATCGATGAATTATGAACAAACTGAACTGAAGTATTTTATAGACTTGTCAAGAACGTTTTTTGGTATATTCCTAGCAAACGACCCGTTCAACGATCGGGATGAGTTATACGTAATTCGATTCGTCTAATTCAGTATATTATTTCATTAGTATATGCATTTCATTATCTGCGGAAATTCGGTATTTTTACAAAGTAACTAAGTATTTTAAATATATTCTGACAGGTTCACAGGTGGAAACAAGTGACTGTCGTTACCTGTGTTCAAAATGCCAGCTAGTCAAATGCTAATTTGTTAACAATAACATTTATTGAATGAAATTTCTGCTATTTCTGCAAATATCTCATTGAATAAATCACCATCTTTCTATTATATATACATTTACTAAATACATAATGGCTCAGGTATCCAATGAAGTTACTCTTATTGAAAATATAAAATATTGATAGTATTATATGTTAGAAAAAAGTGGTTTCTTCAATTTAATTCATGTAAGCATCAGTAATGAGATCTTGAAAATTGACGCTGTGATTAATTTTCAAATGGCCTCTGTGCCATTATTTCTACAACAAAATGTTGATTCATCAGTCTCTATCTACTCTACCCTTCCACAATTGCTGCGCAGTATTTTTATTTAATGTTAGTTATATAATATCACGACATTGCTCATAATTATATGTTAGCATATATGGTAATTTTAAAACAATATCTGTAACTGAGTTTGTTTTTAGAAAAACACGTTCTTTGCTTTTCAAATATCTTTATATAATGCAATGGCTTTTAAAAAATAAGGGTATAAACATCTCACCGTAAACCGTAAATAGTTTACATTTTAAAGATCCAGAAACAGGCGCTCATACGAATAAAACAGAAACTACGTGGAAGCATAGTAAACACTTTTTGCCTGAATATTGTCGGTTAGTATTTGCAGTTCCACACGTTTTTTAATATGTTTTTCTAACATATAATACAAAATAATAAATATTATATTTTCTATTTTCAGCAAAAAAGATAATTTCATTGGGTACTTAAGCCATTACGTGTTTTATAAACCTTCCAAGCAAGGAAAGGATGATTTATTTAATCAGTTCTTAAAAGAAATTTCAGAAATTTCATTTGATGATGATCGATTCTGTAAAAAATCAAAATATACCAGACTTAGATGATAATGAAATTTAATAATAAAAACAAGTTAAACCAACGTACTGCGTACAATAGTAATTTACTATATATTGTAAACACTGTCAGCGACGGGGAGACATTTTTTACTGTTGCTGCATGTACTGTCTACATACCTGGTTTTAATACTGTCCACCTGACCGACTCGTGGAAGTTCTATGCCTAAAAAAATGATTTTTATGCATCATACAAATTCTTCTACAAATTCCCATTTGACAATGTAGAATAGATCCAATTAGATAAATTATTTATAATTTTTAAAATGAACATAGCAACGATGGTCACTAGTTTCTATCTGTGAACCTGTCAAAAAATCTACTTGACCTTACTTTTTTACTGTAACTTTTTATAATAACTGTTAAAATACTGTTTATATTATTTATTATAATGAATCTTGTTACAAAACAAACACACTTATTTTCCATTGTGAAAAGAAAACTTAAAAACTAAAAGAACATTCCTCTACATGTGCTTCTTTCACACACACACACACACACACACACACCACACTACCCCTCTTATCTGAAACGGTAAACTCCTAAACACTAAAGAAACTAACGAATTTTAAGTCATATTTCTAACACGCCTTCTTGACTTAAAATTTATCAAAACAACAACAAAAATTTTGCCTTTCCTAACGATTTAGTCAGTACATCTGCAATTTGATCGTCCGTAGTCACACTTATTAGTCCCTTTTTTCATAATCATAAACAAAATGATAACTTATATCTATATGCTTGGAATTTTTTGAAAATTTTCCATTTTTTGATAAGGCTATCGCTCCAATATTGTCTTCATATATTTTTACTGGATTGTCATTCTTCACGTCAAAAACAGATAAAATGCCCTTAATTGGAATGATTTCTTCTACACAATCAGCAAGAGCGTAGTATTCAGCATGCGTTGAGGCTCTGGAGACAATTTTTTGTTTTTGCGATTTCCATAGTACTACATTTCCAAAAACTCGTATGATTATCCCTGTAGTCGATTTTCTGTCCGTAGTGTCTGCAGCCCAATCAGCGTCAACAAATGCATCCATTATTTCCTGAGTAGTTGAGTTATAAACAAGATTTATGGAACGAGTGTGATACAAGTATTTTAGAACACGTGTGCTGTCATAGCTATTTTGGAATCGACTTAGGTAATTGACCGCAAATGAAATGTCTGGGCGAGTACCATTTGCAATATACAATAATGCTCCAATTAAATTCCTATATTTCAGTTCTTCATCCACTATATCAGCAGGTTCAATTTTTCGATTCATTTCCATAGGTGTATCGAACCTTTTACTATTTATTATTCCGTACTTATGACTAAGATTTTCAATATATTTTTCTTGATTCAAGTATATTTCCTCTTTACTTTGGTTACGTTGTACTTCAATTCCCAAGTATTGCTTTATTTGTCCCAAGTCTTTCATGCGAAATCGTTTATTAAGCATGATCTTAACTTCATCTATAGCCATTTCATTTATACCACTGATTAATATATCATCCACATATAAAATAATATATATTTTTGTGTCGTTTATCTCTCCAGTATACAGACAGTAATCATAATCAGATCTTTTAAAATGCAAGCTTATCATGTAATTATGAAAACAATCATACCAGTCACGTGGACTTTCTCTCAATCCATAAAGCGCCTTCTTAAGTAAACAAACCTTATCTGACTGTATATTACTACCATCAGGAGGGTAGATGTAAACTTCAGACTTGATATTTCCGTTTAAAAAAGCTGTTTGAACATCCATTTGTTCTATTTTTAAATTTTTAACACATGCAATTGACAGCAACACCTTTAGCGTGCTCATTCTTGCAACCGGTGAATAAACTTCTTCATCGCTTTGGTACAACTGTTGGAAATGCGACTTTGGCGACAATGCGCGCTTTGCATACTCCATCTGTCTTAATTCTATATATCCACTTTACTTCAATTATTTTCTTATTTATTGGAACGTTGACCAAATCCCATGTGTCGTTTTCTTTTAAACCATCAAGTTCTTGTTTCATAGCCGCTTTCCATTTTCTTGACTCTTCGCAGTTCAATGGTTCTTGGTAGTTTTCAGGTATCAAAGCATTGCAATAGTTTGTATATACGACATGATCATCAAATTTCACACATTATGTTACGCTTGGGGCGTGTATCTTATTTAACTTCCTCAGTTTTGCTGCATTGATAATCGTCAGTTTTATTTTCTTTTATTTTCAAAACTCTTTCTTCTTCTTCTTCTTCTTCTTTTGGCGTTTCCCCTTCGTATTTTTCTTCGTTATCAGTATTTCTATAAATGGTATATCTTGCACGTGACGACTTACAACTATTTTGTCATTAACCAATATCTGTATACCCTATTAATATTAATTCCTTTTTCGGCCTTTGGATTTAGCTTTGAATATCTGCATGCCTCGGGAATTCGTACAAAAGCAGTGCTTCCATATAAGTGTAAGTTTGAAACATCAGCCCTTTTATTAAAAAATATTTCATATGGTGTTTTTCTTATTCTTGTGTTTGCTAATAGGCGATTTCCAATGTAGGCAGCCGTGTAAATACATTCTGGCCAATAAAACTTGTCGACATTTGCCTCTGACAGCAAGCAGCGTGCACGATCCATTATCGTTCTGTTGTGCCTTTCGGCGACTCCGTTCAATTCGTGTGTGTATGCTGGTCCTGGTTTCAAATAAATACCTTCTCGTTTCGCTAATTCATCAAAGTTTTTGTTAAGATATGATTCTCTTCCATTGTCACATCGAATTTCTTTAATACTTTTTCCAGTTTGATTTTTTACTAATTTCCTAATATACCTAATGAAGCAATAAAAAACATCACTTTTTTGTTTTATGCAATACACAACAGCAATTTTACTGAAATCATCTATAAAAGACACAAAGTATTTCTCACCATTATGACCTGTCTGAGTTATTGGACCATGGACATCTGTATGGACTATTTGTAACAAATCATTTGCTCTTGTACGTTTGTTTTTAAATTTCAAATTTGTCATTTTATTCTCCGGACAAACTTCGCATTTTATAAATTCGTTTTCGAGTTTCACCGGTGTTCCATTTAGCAGCTGAGCTTCACACAAATATTTTAAATCTCTAAAATTTGTGTGACAAAGTATATATCTATGCCATTTTTCTATATTTGAAATTCCCATTGAACTAGTGTACGTACTTGTTTTCTTATTCTCAAGTCTGGCAACTTCTCCATTTAATTCAAAGAGTTTATTTCTTTTAACAGCAATAGCAATGAGTTTTTCTTTCGAATTACAAATTTTATTGTAATTCATTGTCTTTCTCAAACATTATTTTTAATTGTTTTGATTTACAAATACAAGAGACACTTAGTAAGTTTTGTTTCATTTCTGGTACATAGTATATACATTTTTAATCTTTATTTCCTCCGACTTATCATTAATGTTAATCATTACATTACCAATTTTTCCAGATATTAGTTTAAAACCATCACCAACTTTAATATCAACCGGGTTTTGTAGATTTTTGGATTCATAAAAGTACTCATCTGTGTTTATTATGTGATCTGAGCAACCACTATCTAGTAGCCATTTAATATTTCTACTTCTTCTATTTTGCTACTTTTCATTACTTCAACCTTGAATGAATTGTAATTTCTACTGTCATCTAGACTCGAATTTCCAGCCACTTTTCTATCGTGTCTATTTTGTATATGTTTGAAAAGGTTGCATTTTGTAATAATTATTAAAGTTTTCTGGGCAGTAACGTTGGATGTGCCCTGACTTATTACACTGACTTAACATACCGCTTCAGTAGTCGTTGCACTGCTATGCTGATTATCCTTTGAATTGAGATACTTGTTCTGATTGCGTTGTACGTGTCGAAACCTATGACCTCTAGGATTTTTAGTTAAATTTGAACTAAACGTGCGAATGTAATTTCTGCTGTACTCAAAGTAGTAACTTTTACCGTTTCTCTTTTGATACTCTAACAGTAATTTAGATTTTACATACTCCACTGTTTTCTCCTTCGTTGGCAGTGCATCAATAATATCAACAATACGTGAGAAGTTAACGTTAATAACAGATAATTCAATTTATCCTCTTCATTCACAGTCTCACCAGTATTTTTGAGCCTATTTATATGCGTTTCAAATTCGTTAAAGAAGTCACTTGGATTTTCACCTTCTTTCATTTTTAATTCTAACAATCTTCTTTTACACAATAGCTTTACTGCACTGTTTTTAACTAGATAAATTTCGTCAAGCTTTGCAATCATATTTTTCGCAGTCGTTTCTCATATTATTAATTCTAACTGAGTGTTTGAAATACTGTTTACGATGTAACTTTTTGCTTTAATTTCCTTTTTTATTCCAATCTTCGACTCTTATTTCAGCCGGTCTTTCATCATGTAGAATAACCTCGTTACAGTCTTTCATTTCTAAAAATAAATTTAGCCTGAATTTCCAGTTCCATAAAATATTTGTAACATGAAATCGTCCTTTTTTTCACTTGCCATGCTTCAAACTTAGGTTATCTTCCTTTCACAACTAAATTTCTTTTCTTTACTGTTAACGAACAAACCACGGACCTCTGCTACCATGTTAAAATACTGTTTATATTATTTATTATAATGAATCTTGTTACAAAACAAACACACTTATTTTCCATTGTGAAAAGAAAACTTAAAAACTAAAAGAACATTTCTCGACGTGTGCTTCTTTCACACACACGCGCGCGCGCGCGCGCGCGCACACACACTCCTAAACACTAAAGAAACTAACGAATTTTAAGTCATATTTCTAACAATAACAGTAACAGTTTATAAAAAAATAACGAATTTCCACAGATGCATAGAAATGCATATCAATAATGTACTGAATTAGGCGAATCGAATAATGTATAACTCACCCCGATCCGTGAACGGGCCTAGCGTTTGCTAGGAATATAATGTTCCATAACTTTTCAACAAAGTCTAAAATTTTTCCCAAGGGTTTTTGAATACCTATACACTGTATAGATATCCTGTTTCCTTCAACCGAACGACACGTGTCCCTAAAAAATATATTTATAAAGTAAGTCGGTCAAGTAGGAAGAATATTCAGATATTTAAGAATATGAATATATTGGTAAAAATATCCATTCCTCTTACCTTTATGTCCTGTGTATTGGATAATATAGATTTACATACTTTTACCGCTGAATTCGAAATTCTGAACTAAACATAGGTACAGGACTCGTAAAAACCGTTTTTTATTCTTTTTATAGTTTTATCTGTTTTCCAAAAAACAACCAATTAAATTAAGTTGCAAGAATGCAAAAGCGATAAAACTTACAGAGGCTTTAATAGAAAATTATAAAACAAAATGTTTACTTAAGACTTTACCTTTTGTAAAAACCGGCGATATTGACTGTGTGTGTGTGTAAATCGTCGTACGTTCGTGCCCGGTGCAGTAAAACACGTGCATCGATCTAGGTTACGTACGTTCCTCACGTGCCACTTTCTCAATCTATACTTTTACATAAAAATTACTTAGAAAATCACTCCTACTCCTCATTTGGACAGAATTTTTACTTTCATGATTTTAGCGAAAAGTCGTTTTCCTGCTCGGGGAACACATATGTACAGGGTGTTCGGCCACCCCTGGGAAAAATTTTAATGGGGGATTCTAGATGCCAAAATACGAAAATACAGACGAAAATCAAGAATACCAATTTGTTGATAGAGGCTACGTTGAAAAGTTATTAACAATTAAACTCAAAAATTTCAAATCGTTCTGGAAAAATTGTTATCGGTTGCGGGGGTCAATTGCAATCATTTTTGGTGAATACACATACCTCCGAAATCTTACCCACTTTCGAGATAAAAATTCGAGAATGTGTGAAATTTTTTCGATGGAAAAGAAAAATTTCAAATCGTTTTGGAAAAATTGTTATCGGTTGCGGGGGTTACTTACAACCATTTTGGGTGAATCGTCATACCCCCCTAATCATGCGCATTTTCGAGAAAGAAATTCAGTACGGGCGGAACTTTAAACGTTAATAACTTTTTAATAAAGCCTCCATTAACAAATTGGTATTCTTGATTTTCGTCTTACTTTGGTCTCTAGAATCCCCTGGGAGAAATTGTAATGGGAGATTCTAGAGGTTAAAGTAGGATGAAAATCAAGAATACCAATTTGTTGATGGAGTAATACGATACTAAACAAGTTATTGACGTTTAAAGTTCCGCTCTTACTTTCGAATTTTTTTCTCGAAAATGCGCAGGATTTCGTATGTGGTATGTCTATTCACCGAAAATAATTGTAATTGACCCCCGAAACCGAAAGTAATTTTTTCAGAACGATTTGAAATTTTCTTTTTCTTTCGTCGAAAAATTTAGGCACTGTCTGTCGATTTTTCTTAAAAATTCCTTTCTGATTTTTATTCAGTTTGTAAAATAGTTGTTTAATAATACTCTTTGTGTAGGTACCCATGAGCTCTACTCGTGAAAAAAAACGTTTCATTGGAATATATTCACTATTCACTATATCAGTAGGAGTTGCGGGGGCTGTTTGAAAATTTGACCAGTTATATGGGATTTTTCTCACTTTACGGGGTCAAGGAACAACTTTTCCAACATCTCTACATATTCTCCATTAAAATATGCGTTGTGTTGCTGTTTGAAACATTAAAATCGTTCAATCCGGCTGTCGACCAAAAAAAAAAAATGCTTGTAACTGACCCCTGCAACGAAAACTAATTCTTCCAAGACGATTCGAAATTCTTTTTTACTTGAATTTTTTTTGTCGAAACTGAGTAGGATTTCGGGGGTACGATTCTAACTGACCTCCGCGACCAAAAATAATTTTTTCAGAACGATTTGAAATTTTTTTATTTAATGTTATTAATAACTACTTTTTAACGAAACCTCAGTCGAAAAATTGATATTCTTAATTTTCGTCTTATTTTGGCTTCTAGAATCTCCCATTAAAATTTTTCCCAGGGGTGGCCAAACACCCTGTATATATTAAATCAATATTAATGAAATTACACCTTGACCGAATTCATTTCAATCCCCCCACACTAATACATATATTGTGTGTAGCCCATAAATGGTTGAGAATGGAGTCACCTTTCCTATACTGGTATTATTAGATGGTCGCAGGTCCTGCATAAATTTCAATTTACATAATTTTTGTTTTGAGTAAACTCATTTTACTTTTTTGTATATTACCTAATGCAACTCATATTTTCCAGCCATGCGATGTAGGAATATTTAGACGATTAAAAGTTGCATGGCGAAAGGTAGTACAGGAACATAGACAAAGTACGTAGGTAGACTAAACCCATTACGAAGGTGAATTTCGCACCAATATATATATCATACCATATATAAATTCCATGAAGAAGGAAATGCTTTTAAAGCTTGTGGTGGCCTATGACCGTTTAACTCAAATACAATTTACTAGACAAAACGTATTTCAGAAAGAAGAAAATAAATTAGAATTCATGTCGCCAGATGAAACTGACATCAATGACAGCAATATAGGTAGTTTTACATAGCATTCAAGAGCATATTCCAGATGATCTGAGAGGGGAACAATTTTCTTTTCTATATAGAAAATATTAAAATACAATCGGGACACAACTAAGACACAACACAAGACACAACTCGCAGAGAGAAAGCACTGCTGATGTTCAACGCAGTGCAGTTCATAGTAACAGTAAAACCAATACCAGTGTAGAAGACTAATTTAACAACGTTTCGCTAGAAGAAACTAATATATGATATACTGATCATTAATTAACTTTAATATTTCATGACAATGATGCTTTTACTTTTTTCTAATGGGAATTGTTTTGTTTCCGATGGTACTGAAATCAAACTACATTAATTCTACAACGTTACTTTACTTATTTTCTCGTAAAGACAAAGATTCTTCAGAATCTATTCTGGATAAACATTATCAACATTATCAAAAAATTGAAAAAACAACAAAGAAAAGAAAAGAAAAGAAAAGAAATATAGAAAGGTGTGTGCAATCAAAGTTACATCAAAGACATGGAAATAGACTCAGCTTGAAAAAATAGAAGCAATTGATAACCAGGAAAAAGAAAAACAAAGAATGAAAGAAGAACGATTAGAAAAGAAAAAAACAAGCCGAGAAATTAAAAGAAGAAAAGCTATTGAAAAAAGAAAGAAAAACAGAAAAATGAAAAGGAAAAGGAGAAAGAAAAGCAAGACGAAGAGAAGGAGAAATGTAAAACTCAAACTAAAAATAAAAATAAAGTTAAGAACGTGAAAAGAAAATAATAAATAATATTATTGTGTTGTTTTTACAGGGTGAATGTAGTAACTGAACCAGGTGGTTATGACTATGCAACATTTTTATTAGCATCTTTTTCAAACTCCACTTGGAACAACACTGTACGTATGTATGTATGGGATTATCAGGAACCGTGTTTGTTCGTTAATCGGCACACTCGTATTTATTTCGTTAAACACAGTCACACCTACTACGTACTTTTCTTCAATCTTTCTCTCTTCCGTGCTGTCTTTTCTCGCTTTCTGGGTTATTCACCCATCAGCTGTTCGGCCGTACGCTCGCCGCGTGTTGACGGCTTTTTCGGCGGTAACCGTCTTCGCTCGTGCAAGCTCGTGGACAGCGAACGATTCGCTGTTCGACCAAAAATTCGTGCGCGATTTAATAATTTTCAACTGCACGGTTCCCTACATACAGGGTGTTCGGCCATCCATGGGAAAAATTTTAATGGGGGATTCTAGAGGTCAAAATAAGACGAAAATCAAGAATACCAATTTGTTGATGGAGGCACTGTTAAAAAGTTATTAATGTTTAAAGTTCCGCTCGTACTGAATTTTTTTCTCGAAAATGCGCAAGATTACGGGGGTATGTCTATACATAAAAAATGATTGTCACCGACCCTCGCAACTGAAAATAATTTTTCACAGAACGATTTGAAATCTTTCTTTTTCATCGAAAAATATAGGCACCCGATTAGATTTTCGGTAAGGAATTTTTTTCTCGAAAGTGCGTAGGATTTCGGGGGTATGTGTAATGACCAAAAATGATTGTAATTGACCCCTGTAACCGAAAATAATTTTTTTAGAACGATTTGAAAAATTTGTTTTTCGCCGAAAAATATCAACACATACTCGAATTTTTTTCTCGAAGCTGAGTAAGATTTCGAATATATGTCTATTCACTAAAAATGCTTGTAATTGACCTCCGCCGCCGAAAATAATTTTTCTGGAACGATTTGAAATTTTTGAATCAAATTGTTAATAACTTTTTAACGAAGCCTCCATCAACAAATTGGTATTCTTGATTTTCGTCTTAGTTTGGCCTCTAGAATATCCTATTAAAATGTTTCTCAGGGCTGGCCGAACACCCTCTATACTACTATGTTTACTAGATCCTGGGTTTTTTTCGGGTTTGAATCACGTAGTAATGTGGTACCACACAGAAACAGTCCATTAAACCCGGATTCGGACAGTATTTTGGAGGATAACACTGGTTAGGCTTGGGTTTCGTCTGGGTTATGTCCGCACCTGGCTCATGATTTTGCCATCTTCGCATACTTGTTGGCCAGATCCTGGGGTTTTTTCGTGTTTGAATCACGTAGTAATGTGGTAACAAACTGAAGCAGTCAATAAAACCTGGTTTCGATCAATATTTTAGAGGATAACACCGGTTAGGTCTGGGTTAGGTCCGGGATGTGCCCGCATCTGGCTCATGATTTTGCCTTTTTCGCAAACTTGTTGGCTAGATCCTGGGTTTTTTTCGGGTTTGAATAACGCAGTAATGTGGTACCACACTAAAGCAGTCAATTAAACCTGGTTTCGATCAATATTTTAGAGGATAACGCCGGTTAGGTCTGGGTTAGGTCTGGGAAATGCGCGCATCTGGCTTATACTTTCGCCTTTTTCGCAAACTTGTTGGCCAGATCCTGGGCTTTTTTCGTGTTTGAATCACGTAGTAATGTGGTAATACACTGAAGCAGTCAATAAAACCTGGTTTCGATCAATATTTTAGAGGATAACACCGGTTAGGTCTGGGTTAGGTCTGGGTTATGCCCGCATCTGGCTCATGATTTTGCCTTCTTCGCATACTTGTTGGCCAGATCCTGGGTTTTTTTCGTGTTTGAATCACGTAGTAATGTGGTAATACACTGAAGCAGTCAATAAAACCTGGTTTCGATCAATATTTTACAGGATAACACCGGTTAGGTCTGGGTTAGGTCTGAGATTTACGCGCAACTGGCTTATACTTTCGCCTTTTTCGCAAACTTGTTGGCCAGATCCTGGGTTTTTTCCGTGTTTGAATCACGTAGTAATGTGGTAACAAACTGAAGCAGTCAATAAAACCTGGTTTCGATCAATATTTTAGAGGATAACACCGGTTAGGTCTGGGTTAGGTCTGGGTTATGCCCGAATCTGGCTCATGATTTTGCCTTCTTCGCATACTTGTTGGCCAGATCCTGGGCTTTTTTCGTGTTTGAATCACGTAGTAATGTGGTAATACACTGAAGCAGTCAATAAAACCTGGTTTCGATCAATATTTTAGAGGATAACACCGGTTAGGTCTGGGTTAGGTCTGGGTTATGCCCGCATCTGGCTCATGACTTTGCCTTCTTCGCATACTTGTTGGCCAGATCCTGGGGTTTTTTCGTGTTTGAATCACGTAGTAATGTGGTAACAAACTGAAGCAGTCAATATAACCTGGTTTCGATCAATATTTTAGAGGATAACACCGGTTAGGTCTGGGTTAGGTCTGAGATTTGCGCGCATCTGGCTTATACTTTCGCCTTTTTCGCAAACTTGTTGGCCAGATCCTGGGTTTTTTCCGTGTTTGAATCACGTAGTAATGTGGTAATACACTGAAGCAGTCAATAAAACCTGGTTTCGATCAATATTTTAGAGGATTACACCGGTTAGGTCTGTGTTAGGTCTGGGTTATGCCCGCATCTGGCTCATGATTTTGCCTTCTTCGCATACTTGTTGGCCAGATCCTGGGTTTTTTCCGTGTTTGAATCACGTAGTAATGTGGTAACACACTGAAGCAGTCAATTAAACCTGGTTTCGATCAATATTTCAGAGGATAACACCGGTTAGGTCTGGGTTAGGTCTGGGATATGCGCGCATCTGGCTTATACTTTCGCCCTTTTTCGCAAACTTGTTGGCTAGATCCTGGGTTTTTTTCCGGTTTGAATGACGCAGTAATGTGGTACCACACTGAAGCAGTCAATTAAACCTGGTTTCAATCAATATTTTAGAGGATAACGCCGGTTAGGTCTGGGTTAGGTCTGGGATATGCGCGCATCTGGCTTATACTTTCACCTTTTTCGCAAACTTGTTGGCCAGATCCTGGGTTTTTTCCGTGTTTGATCACGTAGTAATGTGGTAACACACTGAAGCAGTCAATAATACCTGGTTTCGATCAATATTTTAGAGGATAACACCGGTTAGGTCTGGGTTAGGTCTGGGATTTGCGCGCATCTGGCTTATACTTTCGCCATTTTCGCAAACTTGTTGGCCAGATCCTGGGTATTTTCCGTGTTTGTATCACGTAGTAATGTGGTAACACACTGAAGCAGTCAATTAAACCTGGTTTCGATCAATATTTCAGAGGATAACACCGGTTAGGTCTGGGTTAGGTCTGGCATATGCGCGCATCTGGCTTATACTTTCACCTTTTTCGCAAACTTGTTGGCCAGATCCTGGGCTTTTTTCGTGTTTGAATCACGTAGTAATGTGGTAATACACTGAAGCAGTCAATAAAACCTGGTTTCGATCAATATTGTAGAGGATAACACCGGTTAGGTCTGGGTTAGGTCTGGGTTATGCCCGCACCTGGCTCATGATTTTGCCATCTTCGCATACTTGTTGGCCAGATCCTGAGGTTTTTTCGTGTTTGAATCACGTAGTAATGTGGTAACACCTTGAAGCTGTCAATTAAACCTGGTTTCGATCAATATTTTAGAGGATAACACCGGTTAGGTCTGGGTTAGGTCTGGGATATGCGCGCATCTGGCTTATACTTTCACCTTTTTCGCAAACTTGTTGGCCAGATCCTGGGTTTTTTCCGTGTTTGATCACGTAGTAATGTGGTAACACACTGAAGCAGTCAATAAAACCTGGTTTCGATCAATATTTTAGAGGATAACACCGGTTAGGTCTGGGTTAGGTCTGGGATTTGCGCGCATCTGGCTTATACTTTCGCCTTTTTCGCAAACTTGTTGGCCAGATCCTGGGTATTTTCCGTGTTTGAATCACGTAGTAATGTGGTAACACACTGAAGCAGTCAATTAAACCTGGTTTCGATCAATATTTCAGAGGATGACACCGGTTAGGTCTGGGTTAGGTCTGGGTTATGCCCGCATCTGGCTCATGATTTTGCCATCTTCGCATACTTGTTGGCCAGATCCTGGGTTTTTTTCGTGTTTGAATCACGTAGTAATGTGGTAACACTCCGAGGCAGTCCATTAAACCCGGATTCGGACAGTATTTTGGAGGATAACACTGGTTAGGCTTGGGTTTCGTCTGGGTTATGTCCGCACCTGGCTCATGATTTTGCCATCTTCGCATACTTGTTGGCCAGATCCTGGGGTTTTTTCGTTTTTGAATCACGTAGTAATGTGGTAACAAACTGAAGCAGTCAATAAAACCTGGTTTCGATCAATATTTTAGAGGATAACACCGGTTAGGTCTGGGTTAGGTCCGGGATATGCCCGCATCTGGCTCATGATTTTGCCTTTTTCGCAAACTTGTTGGCTAGATCCTGGGTTTTTTTCGGGTTTGAATAACGCAGTAATGTGGTACCACACTAAAGCAGTCAATTAAACCTGGTTTCGATCAATATTTTAGAGGATAACGCCGGTTAGGTCTGGGTTAGGTCTGGGAAATGCGCGCATCTGGCTTATACTTTCGCCTTTTTCGCAAACTTGTTGGCCAGATCCTGGGCTTTTTTCGTGTTTGAATCACGTAGTAATGTGGTAATACACTGAAGCAGTCAATAAAACCTGGTTTCGATCAATATTTTAGAGGATAACACCGGTTAGGTCTGGGTTAGGTCTGGGTTATGCCCGCATCTGGCTCATGATTTTGCCTTCTTCGCATACTTGTTGGCCAGATCCTGGGTTTTTTTCGTGTTTGAATCACGTAGTAATGTGGTAATACACTGAAGCAGTCAATAAAACCTGGTTTCGATCAATATTTTACAGGATAACACCGGTTAGGTCTGGGTTAGGTCTGAGATTTACGCGCAACTGGCTTATACTTTCGCCTTTTTCGCAAACTTGTTGGCCAGATCCTGGGTTTTTTCCGTGCTTGAATCACGTAGTAATGTGGTAACAAACTGAAGCAGTCAATAAAACCTGGTTTCGATCAATATTTTAGAGGATAACACCGGTTAGGTCTGGGTTAGGTCTGGGTTATGCCCGAATCTGGCTCATGATTTTGCCTTCTTCGCATACTTGTTGGCCAGATCCTGGGCTTTTTTCGTGTTTGAATCACGTAGTAATGTGGTAATACACTGAAGCAGTCAATAAAACCTGGTTTCGATCAATATTTTAGAGGATAACACCGGTTAGGTCTGGGTTAGGTCTGGGTTATGCCCGCATCTGGCTCATGACTTTGCCTTCTTCGCATACTTGTTGGCCAGATCCTGGGGTTTTTTCGTGTTTGAATCACGTAGTAATGTGGTAACAAACTGAAGCAGTCAATATAACCTGGTTTCGATCAATATTTTAGAGGATAACACCGGTTAGGTCTGGGTTAGGTCTGAGATTTGCGCGCATCTGGCTTATACTTTCGCCTTTTTCGCAAACTTGTTGGCCAGATCCTGGGTTTTTTCCGTGTTTGAATCACGTAGTAATGTGGTAATACACTGAAGCAGTCAATAAAACCTGGTTTCGATCAATATTTTAGAGGATTACACCGGTTAGGTCTGTGTTAGGTCTGGGTTATGCCCGCATCGGGCTCATAATTTTGCCTTCTTCGCATACTTGTTGGCCAGATCCTGGGTTTTTTCCGTGTTTGAATCACGTAGTAATGTGGTAACACACTGAAGCAGTCAATTAAACCTGGTTTCGATCAATATTTCAGAGGATAACACCGGTTAGGTCTGGGTTAGGTCTGGGATATGCGCGCATCTGGCTTATACTTTCGCCCTTTTTCGCAAACTTGTTGGCTAGATCCTGGGTTTTTTTCCGGTTTGAATGACGCAGTAATGTGGTACCACACTGAAGCAGTCAATTAAACCTGGTTTCAATCAATATTTTAGAGGATAACGCCGGTTAGGTCTGGGTTAGGTCTGGGATATGCGCGCATCTGGCTTATACTTTCACCTTTTTCGCAAACTTGTTGGCCAGATCCTGGGTTTTTTCCGTGTTTGATCACGTAGTAATGTGGTAACACACTGAAGCAGTCAATAATACCTGGTTTCGATCAATATTTTAGAGGATAACACCGGTTAGGTCTGGGTTAGGTCTGGGATTTGCGCGCATCTGGCTTATACTTTCGCCATTTTCGCAAACTTGTTGGCCAGATCCTGGGTATTTTCCGTGTTTGTATCACGTAGTAATGTGGTAACACACTGAAGCAGTCAATTAAACCTGGTTTCGATGAATATTTTGGAGGATAACACCGATTAGGTCTGGGATAGGTCCGGGATATGCCCGCTTCTGGCTCATGATTTTGCCTTCTTCGCATACTTGTTGGCCAGATCCTGGGTTTTTTCGTGTTTGAATCACGTAGTAATGTGGTAACACACTGAAGCAGTCAATTAAACCTGGTTTCGACGAATATTTTAGAGGATAACACCGGTTAGGTCTGGGTTAGGTCTGGGATATGCGCGCATCTGGCTTATACTTTCACCTTTTTCGCAAACTTGTTGGCCAGATCCTGGGTTTTTTCCGTGTTTGATCACGTAGTAATGTGGTACCACACTGAGGCAGTCAGTTAAACGTGGTTTCGATCAATATTTCAGAGGATAACACCGGTTAGGTCTGGGTTAGGTCTGGGTTATGCCCGCATCTGGCTCATGATTTTGCCTTTTTCGCAAACTTGTATGCCAGATCCTGGGTTTTTTTCGTGTTTGAATCACGTAGTTATGTGGTAACACACTGAAGCTGTTAATTAAACCTGGTTTCGATCAATATTTTCGAGGATAACACCGGTTAGGTCTGGGTTAGGTCTGGGATATGCGCGCATCTGTCTTATACTTTCGCCATTTTCGCAAACTTGTTGGCCAGATCCTGGGTATTTTCCGTGTTTGAATCACGTAGTAATGTGGTAACAAACTGAAGCAGTCAATAAAACCTGGTTTCGATCAATATTTTAGAGGATAACGCCGGTTAGGTCTGGGTTAGGTCTGGGTTATGCCCGCATCTGGCTCATGATTTTGCCTTCTTCGCATACTTGTTGGCCAGATCCTGGGTTTTTTTCGTGTTTCAATCACGTAGTAATGTGGTAACACACCGAGGCAGTCTATTAAACCTGGATTCGGACAGTATTTTAGAGGATAACACCGGTTAGGTCTGGGTTAGGTCTGGGTTATGCCCGCATCTGGCTCATGATTTTGCCTTTTTCGCATACTTGTTGGCCAGATCCTGGGTTTTTTTCGTGTTTCAATCACGTAGTAATGTGGTAACACACCGAGGCAGTCTATTAAACCTGGATTCGGACAGTATTTTAGAGGATAACACCGGTTAGGTCTGGGTTAGGTCTGGGTTATGCCCGCATCTGGCTCATGATTTTGCCTTCTTCGCATACTTGTTGGCCAGATCCTGGGCTTTTTCCGTGTTTGAATCACGTAGTAATGTGGTAACACACCGAGGCAGTCTATTAAACCTGGATTCGGACAGTATTTTAGAGGATAACACCGGTTAGGTCTGGGTTAGGTCTGGGTTATGCCCGCATCTGGCTCATGATTTTGCCTTCTTCGCATACTTGTTGGCCAGATCCTGGGTTTTTTTCGTGTTTGAATCACGTAGTAATGTGGTAATACACTGAAGCAGTCAATTAAACCTGGTTTCGATCTATATTTTAGAGGATAACACCGGTTAGGTCTGGGTTAGGTCTGGGATATGCGCGCATCTGGCGTATGCTTTCGCCTTTTTCGCAAACTTGTTGGCTAGATCCTGGGTTTTTTCCGTGTTTGAATCACGTAGTAATGTTGTACCACACTGAGGCAGTCAATTAAACGTGGATTCGGACAGTATTTTAGAGGATAACACCGGTTAGGTCTGGGTTAGGTCTGGGTTATGCCCGCATCTGGCTCATGATTTTGCCTTCTTCGCATACTTGTTGGCCAGATCCTGGGTTTTTTCGTGTTTGAATCACGTAGTAATGTGGTAACACACTGAAGCAGTCAATTAAACCTGGTTTCGATCAATATTTTAGAGGATAACACCGGTTAGGTCTGGGTTAGGTCTGGGATATGCGCGCATCTGGCGTATGCTTTCGCCTTTTTCGCAAACTTGTTGGCCAGATCCTGGGTTTTTTCCGTGTTTGAATCACGTAGTAATGTTGTACCACACTGAGGCAGTCAATTAAACGTGCATTCGGACAGTATTTTAGAGGATAACACCGGTTAGGTCTGGGTTAGGTCTGGGTTATGCCCGCATCTGGCTCATGATTTTGCCTTCTTCGCATACTTGTTGGCCAGATCCTGGGTTTTTTTCGTGTTTGAATCACGTAGTAATGTGGTAATACACTGAAGCAGTCAATTAGACCTGGTTTCGACGAATATTTTAGAGGATAACACCGGTTAGGTCTGGGTTAGGTCTGGGTTATGCCCGCATCTGGCTCATGATTTTGCCTTCTTCGCATACGTGTTGGCCACGTGTTGACGATAAAACTGTAAGATATAGGATGAATTAAGTTCCATGTCCCTAAAATTTTCCAAATCATAGATTTAAAAATGATTTAGATATTTAGATGATTTTAGTGTGGGTATTTATACAAGTATGTAAATCTCTATTTATGCATAACATGTTACCCCTAAATGGGCAAGTTAATGAATTATATACATGTTAATTGTATAATAATAACCCTTTGTTCCTCATAAAAATTCATAACTGAATTGCTATCATTCTAAAAAAATCCATCCCAAAATATATTGTCAAAACTAGTAATAAATTATTTGAACAAGGTGATAACAGATTTGAAATATTTAATAAAATTTAAATACCAGTAGTATTAATAAAAGATAATATTAATACTATTTTGACACTGTTATTTGATTTTAATATTAATTATAGATACTTTGATTATTGATTTATTAAAACATAAAGTTAATGAAGTCCCAGTAGATTATAAATATTTTAAAGAGCATGAATTAGCATAGAATTTCATAAAAAATTTGATGAGTGATAGAAGTAACTTGAATAATCTGAATTTTGTAGCTTTTACTATATCTTTGGATATGGAATCACAGATTCATTTTATTAATAAAAATAGAGATAGTACTGATGATTTACTCAGACTCGTTAAAGTAAGTGGGCCAAGTGGGAAGAATATTAAGATAGGTAGATAGATATTGGTAAAAGTATTCCTCTTGTCCTTATATAGGAAATCTTTAATATTACAAATAAACTCTTTCTGTAAAATCTTGAACTTATCATTACAATTTATAGAATTAAAGTCAACGCATCTAATAATGAAAGTAGAAACTGACTTTAAAATCTTGTCTATTGGATAACATAGAGTTAGATTCTTTTATCGATGAATTATGAACAAACTGAACTGAAGTATTTTATAGACTTGTCAAGAACGTTTTTTGGTATATTCCTAGCAAACGACGCGTTCAACGATCGGGATGAGTTATACGTAATTCGATTCGTCTAATTCAGTATATTATTTCATTAGTATATGCATTTCATTATCTGCGGAAATTCGGTATTTTTACAAAATAACTAAGTATTTTAAATATATTCTGACAGGTTCACAGGTGGAAACAAGTGACTGTCGTTACCTGTGTTCAAAATGCCAGCTAGTCAAATGCTAATTTGTTAACAATAACATTTATTGAATGAAATTTCTGCTATTTCTGCAAATATCTCATTGAATAAATCACCATCTTTCTATTATATATACATTTACTAAATACATAATGGCTCAGGTATCCAATGAAGTTACTCTTATTGAAAATATAAAATATTGATAGTATTATATGTTAGAAAAAAGTGGTTTCTTCAATTTAATTCATGTAAGCATCAGTAATGAGATCTTGAAAATTGACGCTGTGATTAATTTTCAAATGGCCTCTGTGCCATTATTTCTACAACAAAATGTTGATTCATCAGTCTCTATCTACTCTACCCTTCCACAATTGCTGCGCAGTATTTTTATTTAATGTTAGTTATATAATATCACGACATTGCTCATAATTATATGTTAGCATATATGGTAATTTTAAAACAATATCTGTAACTGAGTTTGTTTTTAGAAAACCACGTTCTTTGCTTTTCAAATATCTTTATATAATGCAATGGCTTTTAAAAAATAAGGGTATAAACATCTCACCGTAAACCGTAAATAGTTTACATTTTAAAGATCCAGAAACAGGCGCTCATACGAATAAAACAGAAACTACGTGGAAGCATAGTAAACACTTTTTGCCTGAATATTGTCGGTTAGTATTTGCAGTTCCACACGTTTTTTAATATGTTTTTCTAACATATAATACAAAATAATAAATATTATATTTTCTATTTTCAGCAAAAAAGATAATTTCATTGGGTACTTAAGCCATTACGTGTTTTATAAACCTTCCAAGCAAGGAAAGGATGATTTATTTAATCAGTTCTTAAAAGAAATTTCAGAAATTTCATTTGATGATGATCGATTCTGTAAAAAATCAAAATATACCAGACTTAGATGATAATGAAATTTAATAATAAAAACAAGTTAAACCAACGTACTGCGTACAATAGTAATTTACTATATATTGTAAACACTGTCAGCGACGGGGAGACATTTTTTACTGTTGCTGCATGTACTGTCTACATACCTGGTTTTAATACTGTCCACCTGACCGACTCGTGGAAGTTCTATGCCTAAAAAAATGATTTTTATGCATCATACAAATTCTTCTACAAATTCCCATTTGACAATGTAGAATAGATCCAATTAGATAAATTATTTATAATTTTTAAAATGAACATAGCAACGATGGTCACTAGTTTCTATCTGTGAACCTGTCAAAAAATCTACTTGACCTTACTTTTTTACTGTAACTTTTTATAATAACTGTTAAAATACTGTTTATATTATTTATTATAATGAATCTTGTTACAAAACAAACACACTTATTTTCCATTGTGAAAAGAAAACTTAAAAACTAAAAGAACATTCCTCTACATGTGCTTCTTTCACACACACACACACACACACACCACACTACCCCTCTTATCTGAAACGGTAAACTCCTAAACACTAAAGAAACTAACGAATTTTAAGTCATATTTCTAACACGCCTTCTTGACTTAAAATTTATCAAAACAACAACAAAAATTTTGCCTTTCCTAACGATTTAGTCAGTACATCTGCAATTTGATCGTCCGTAGTCACACTTATTAGTCCCTTTTTTCATAATCATAAACAAAATGATAACTTATATCTATATGCTTGGAATTTTTTGAAAATTTTCCATTTTTTGATAAGGCTATCGCTCCAATATTGTCTTCATATATTTTTACTGGATTGTCATTCTTCACGTCAAAAACAGATAAAATGCCCTTAATTGGAATGATTTCTTCTACACAATCAGCAAGAGCGTAGTATTCAGCATGCGTTGAGGCTCTGGAGACAATTTTTTGTTTTTGCGATTTCCATAGTACTACATTTCCAAAAACTCGTATGATTATCCCTGTAGTCGATTTTCTGTCCGTAGTGTCTGCAGCCCAATCAGCGTCAACAAATGCATCCATTATTTCCTGAGTAGTTGAGTTATAAACAAGATTTATGGAACGAGTGTGATACAAGTATTTTAGAACACGTGTGCTGTCATAGCTATTTTGGAATCGACTTAGGTAATTGACCGCAAATGAAATGTCTGGGCGAGTACCATTTGCAATATACAATAATGCTCCAATTAAATTCCTATATTTCAGTTCTTCATCCACTATATCAGCAGGTTCAATTTTTCGATTCATTTCCATAGGTGTATCGAACCTTTTACTATTTATTATTCCGTACTTATGACTAAGATTTTCAATATATTTTTCTTGATTCAAGTATATTTCCTCTTTACTTTGGTTACGTTGTACTTCAATTCCCAAGTATTGCTTTATTTGTCCCAAGTCTTTCATGCGAAATCGTTTATTAAGCATGATCTTAACTTCATCTATAGCCATTTCATTTATACCACTGATTAATATATCATCCACATATAAAATAATATATATTTTTGTGTCGTTTATCTCTCCAGTATACAGACAGTAATCATAATCAGATCTTTTAAAATGCAAGCTTATCATGTAATTATGAAAACAATCATACCAGTCACGTGGACTTTCTCTCAATCCATAAAGCGCCTTCTTAAGTAAACAAACCTTATCTGACTGTATATTACTACCATCAGGAGGGTAGATGTAAACTTCAGACTTGATATTTCCGTTTAAAAAAGCTGTTTGAACATCCATTTGTTCTATTTTTAAATTTTTAACACATGCAATTGACAGCAACACCTTTAGCGTGCTCATTCTTGCAACCGGTGAATAAACTTCTTCATCGCTTTGGTACAACTGTTGGAAATGCGACTTTGGCGACAATGCGCGCTTTGCATACTCCATCTGTCTTAATTCTATATATCCACTTTACTTCAATTATTTTCTTATTTATTGGAACGTTGACCAAATCCCATGTGTCGTTTTCTTTTAAACCATCAAGTTCTTGTTTCATAGCCGCTTTCCATTTTCTTGACTCTTCGCAGTTCAATGGTTCTTGGTAGTTTTCAGGTATCAAAGCATTGCAATAGTTTGTATATACGACATGATCATCAAATTTCACAACATTTCACACATTATGTTACGCTTGGGGCGTGTATCTTATTTAACTTCCTCAGTTTTGCTGCATTGATAATCGTCAGTTTTATTTTCTTTTATTTTCAAAACTCTTTCTTCTTCTTCTTCTTCTTCTTTTGGCGTTTCCCCTTCGTATTTTTCTTCGTTATCAGTATTTCTATAAATGGTATATCTTGCACGTGACGACTTACAACTATTTTGTCATTAACCAATATCTGTATACCCTATTAATATTAATTCCTTTTTCGGCCTTTGGATTTAGCTTTGAATATCTGCATGCCTCGGGAATTCGTACAAAAGCAGTGCTTCCATATAAGTGTAAGTTTGAAACATCAGCCCTTTTATTAAAAAATATTTCATATGGTGTTTTTCTTATTCTTGTGTTTGCTAATAGGCGATTTCCAATGTAGGCAGCCGTGTAAATACATTCTGGCCAATAAAACTTGTCGACATTTGCCTCTGACAGCAAGCAGCGTGCACGATCCATTATCGTTCTGTTGTGCCTTTCGGCGACTCCGTTCAATTCGTGTGTGTATGCTGGTCCTGGTTTCAAATAAATACCTTCTCGTTTCGCTAATTCATCAAAGTTTTTGTTAAGATATGATTCTCTTCCATTGTCACATCGAATTTCTTTAATACTTTTTCCAGTTTGATTTTTTACTAATTTCCTAATATACCTAATGAAGCAATAAAAAACATCACTTTTTTGTTTTATGCAATACACAACAGCAATTTTACTGAAATCATCTATAAAAGACACAAAGTATTTCTCACCATTATGACCTGTCTGAGTTATTGGACCATGGACATCTGTATGGACTATTTGTAACAAATCATTTGCTCTTGTACGTTTGTTTTTAAATTTCAAATTTGTCATTTTATTCTCCGGACAAACTTCGCATTTTATAAATTCGTTTTCGAGTTTCACCGGTGTTCCATTTAGCAGCTGAGCTTCACACAAATATTTTAAATCTCTAAAATTTGTGTGACAAGGTATATATCTATGCCATTTTTCTATATTTGAAATTCCCATTGAACTAGTGTACGTACTTGTTTTCTTATTCTCAAGTCTGGCAACTTCTCCATTTAATTCAAAGAGTTTATTTCTTTTAACAGCAATAGCAATGAGTTTTTCTTTCGAATTACAAATTTTATTGTAATTCATTGTCTTTCTCAAACATTATTTTTAATTGTTTTGATTTACAAATACAAGAGACACTTAGTAAGTTTTGTTTCATTTCTGGTACATAGTATATACATTTTTAATCTTTATTTCCTCCGACTTATCATTAATGTTAATCATTACATTACCAATTTTTCCAGATATTAGTTTAAAACCATCACCAACTTTAATATCAACCGGGTTTTGTAGATTTTTGGATTCATAAAAGTACTCATCTGTGTTTATTATGTGATCTGAGCAACCACTATCTAGTAGCCATTTAATATTTCTACTTCTTCTATTTTGCTACTTTTCATTACTTCAACCTTGAATGAATTGTAATTTCTACTGTCATCTAGACTCGAATTTCCAGCCACTTTTCTATCGTGTCTATTTTGTATATGTTTGAAAAGGTTGCATTTTGTAATAATTATTAAAGTTTTCTGGGCAGTAACGTTGGATGTGCCCTGACTTATTACACTGACTTAACATACCGCTTCAGTAGTCGTTGCACTGCTATGCTGATTATCCTTTGAATTGAGATACTTGTTCTGATTGCGTTGTACGTGTCGAAACCTATGACCTCTAGGATTTTTAGTTAAATTTGAACTAAACGTGCGAATGTAATTTCTGCTGTACTCAAAGTAGTAACTTTTACCGTTTCTCTTTTGATACTCTAACAGTAATTTAGATTTTACATACTCCACTGTTTTCTCCTTCGTTGGCAGTGCATCAATAATATCAACAATACGTGAGAAGTTAACGTTAATAACAGATAATTCAATTTATCCTCTTCATTCACAGTCTCACCAGTATTTTTGAGCCTATTTATATGCGTTTCAAATTCGTTAAAGAAGTCACTTGGATTTTCACCTTCTTTCATTTTTAATTCTAACAATCTTCTTTTACACAATAGCTTTACTGCACTGTTTTTAACTAGATAAATTTCGTCAAGCTTTGCAATCATATTTTTCGCAGTCGTTTCTCATATTATTAATTCTAACTGAGTGTTTGAAATACTGTTTACGATGTAACTTTTTGCTTTAATTTCCTTTTTTATTCCAATCTTCGACTCTTATTTCAGCCGGTCTTTCATCATGTAGAATAACCTCGTTACAGTCTTTCATTTCTAAAAATAAATTTAGCCTGAATTTCCAGTTCCATAAAATATTTGTAACATGAAATCGTCCTTTTTTTCACTTGCCATGCTTCAAACTTAGGTTATCTTCCTTTCACAACTAAATTTCTTTTCTTTACTGTTAACGAACAAACCACGGACCTCTGCTACCATGTTAAAATACTGTTTATATTATTTATTATAATGAATCTTGTTACAAAACAAACACACTTATTTTCCATTGTGAAAAGAAAACTTAAAAACTAAAAGAACATTTCTCGACGTGTGCTTCTTTCACAAACACACACACACTCCTAAACACTAAAGAAACTAACGAATTTTAAGTCATATTTCTAACAATAACAGTAACAGTTTATAAAAAAATAACGAATTTCCACAGATGCATAGAAATGCATATCAATAATGTACTGAATTAGGCGAATCGAATAATGTATAACTCACCCCGATCCGTGAACGGGCCTAGCGTTTGCTAGGAATATAATGTTCCATAACTTTTCAACAAAGTCTAAAATTTTTCCCAAGGGTTTTTGAATACCTATACACTGTATAGATATCCTGTTTCCTTCAACCGAACGACATGTGTCCCTAAAAAATATATTTATAAAGTAAGTCGGTCAAGTAGGAAGAATATTCAGATATTTAAGAATATGAATATATTGGTAAAAATATCCATTCCTCTTACCTTTATGTCCTGTGTATTGGATAATATAGATTTACATACTTTTACCGCTGAATTCGAAATTCTGAACTAAACATAGGTACAGGACTCGTAAAAACCGTTTTTTATTCTTTTTATAGTTTTATCTGTTTTCCAAAAAACAACCAATTAAATTAAGTTGCAAGAATGCAAAAGCGATAAAACTTACAGAGGCTTTAATAGAAAATTATAAAACAAAATGTTTACTTAAGACTTTACCTTTTGTAAAAACCGGCGATATTGACTGTGTGTGTGTGTAAATCGTCGTACGTTCGTGCCCGGTGCAGTAAAACACGTGCATCGATCTAGGTTACGTACGTTCCTCACGTGCCACTTTCTCAATCTATACTTTTACATAAAAATTACTTAGAAAATCACTCCTACTCCTCATTTGGACAGAATTTTTACTTTCATGATTTTAGCGAAAAGTCGTTTTCCTGCTCGGGGAACACATATGTACAGGGTGTTCGGCCACCCCTGGGAAAAATTTTATTGGGGGATTCTAGATGCCAAAATACGAAAATACAGACGAAAATCAAGAATACCAATTTGTTGATAGAGGCTACGTTGAAAAGTTATTAACAATTAAACTCAAAAATTTCAAATCGTTCTGGAAAAATTGTTATCGGTTGCGGGGGTCAATTGCAATCATTTTTGGTGAATACACATACCTCCGAAATCTTACCCACTTTCGAGATAAAAATTCGAGAATGTGTGAAATTTTTTCGATGGAAAAGAAAAATTTCAAATCGTTTTGGAAAAATTGTTATCGGTTGCGGGGGTTACTTACAACCATTTTGGGTGAATCGTCATACCCCCCTAATCATGCGCATTTTCGAGAAAGAAATTCAGTACGGGCGGAACTTTAAACGTTAATAACTTTTTAATAAAGCCTCCATTAACAAATTGGTATTCTTGATTTTCGTCTTACTTTGGTCTCTAGAATCCCCTGGGAGAAATTGTAATGGGAGATTCTAGAGGTTAAAGTAGGATGAAAATCAAGAATACCAATTTGTTGATGGAGTAATACGATACTAAACAAGTTATTGACGTTTAAAGTTCCGCTCTTACTTTCGAATTTTTTTCTCGAAAATGCGCAGGATTTCGTATGTGGTATGTCTATTCACCGAAAATAATTGTAATTGACCCCCGAAACCGAAAGTAATTTTTTCAGAACGATTTGAAATTTTCTTTTTCTTTCGTCGAAAAATTTAGGCACTGTCTGTCGATTTTTCTTAAAAATTCCTTTCTGATTTTTATTCAGTTTGTAAAATAGTTGTTTAATAATACTCTTTGTGTAGGTACCCATGAGCTCTACTCGTGAAAAAAAACGTTTCATTGGAATATATTCACTATTCACTATATCAGTAGGAGTTGCGGGGGCTGTTTGAAAATTTGACCAGTTATATGGGATTTTTCTCACTTTACGGGGTCAAGGAACAACTTTTCCAACATCTCTACATATTCTCCATTAAAATATGCGTTGTGTTGCTGTTTGAAACATTAAAATCGTTCAATCCGGCTGTCGACCAAAAAAAAAAAATGCTTGTAACTGACCCCTGCAACGAAAACTAATTCTTCCAAGACGATTCGAAATTCTTTTTTACTTGAATTTTTTTTGTCGAAACTGAGTAGGATTTCGGGGGTACGATTCTAACTGACCTCCGCGACCAAAAATAATTTTTTCAGAACGATTTGAAATTTTTTTATTTAATGTTATTAATAACTACTTTTTAACGAAACCTCAGTCGAAAAATTGATATTCTTAATTTTCGTCTTATTTTGGCTTCTAGAATCTCCCATTAAAATTTTTCCCAGGGGTGGCCAAACACCCTGTATATATTAAATCAATATTAATGAAATTACACCTTGACCGAATTCATTTCAATCCCCCCACACTAATACATATATTGTGTGTAGCCCATAAATGGTTGAGAATGGAGTCACCTTTCCTATACTGGTATTATTAGATGGTCGCAGGTCCTGCATAAATTTCAATTTACATAATTTTTGTTTTGAGTAAACTCATTTTACTTTTTTGTATATTACCTAATGCAACTCATATTTTCCAGCCATGCGATGTAGGAATATTTAGACGATTAAAAGTTGCATGGCGAAAGGTAGTACAGGAACATAGACAAAGTACGTAGGTAGACTAAACCCATTACGAAGGTGAATTTCGCACCAATATATATATCATACCATATATAAATTCCATGAAGAAGGAAATGCTTTTAAAGCTTGTGGTGGCCTATGACCGTTTAACTCAAATACAATTTACTAGACAAAACGTATTTCAGAAAGAAGAAAATAAATTAGAATTCATGTCGCCAGATGAAACTGACATCAATGACAGCAATATAGGTAGTTTTACATAGCATTCAAGAGCATATTCCAGATGATCTGAGAGGGGAACAATTTTCTTTTCTATATAGAAAATATTAAAATACAATCGGGACACAACTAAGACACAACACAAGACACAACTCGCAGAGAGAAAGCACTGCTGATGTTCAACGCAGTGCAGTTCATAGTAACAGTAAAACCAATACCAGTGTAGAAGACTAATTTAACAACGTTTCGCTAGAAGAAACTAATATATGATATACTGATCATTAATTAACTTTAATATTTCATGACAATGATGCTTTTACTTTTTTCTAATGGGAATTGTTTTGTTTCCGATGGTACTGAAATCAAACTACATTAATTCTACAACGTTACTTTACTTATTTTCTCGTAAAGACAAAGATTCTTCAGAATCTATTCTGGATAAACATTATCAACATTATCAAAAAATTGAAAAAACAACAAAGAAAAGAAAAGAAAAGAAAAGAAATATAGAAAGGTGTGTGCAATCAAAGTTACATCAAAGACATGGAAATAGACTCAGCTTGAAAAAATAGAAGCAATTGATAACCAGGAAAAAGAAAAACAAAGAATGAAAGAAGAACGATTAGAAAAGAAAAAAACAAGCCGAGAAATTAAAAGAAGAAAAGCTATTGAAAAAAGAAAGAAAAACAGAAAAATGAAAAGGAAAAGGAGAAAGAAAAGCAAGACGAAGAGAAGGAGAAATGTAAAACTCAAACTAAAAATAAAAATAAAGTTAAGAACGTGAAAAGAAAATAATAAATAATATTATTGTGTTGTTTTTACAGGGTGAATGTAGTAACTGAACCAGGTGGTTATGACTATGCAACATTTTTATTAGCATCTTTTTCAAACTCCACTTGGAACAACACTGTACGTATGTATGTATGGGATTATCAGGAACCGTGTTTGTTCGTTAATCGGCACACTCGTATTTATTTCGTTAAACACAGTCACACCTACTACGTACTTTTCTTCAATCTTTCTCTCTTCCGTGCTGTCTTTTCTCGCTTTCTGGGTTATTCACCCATCAGCTGTTCGGCCGTACGCTCGCCGCGTGTTGACGGCTTTTTCGGCGGTAACCGTCTTCGCTCGTGCAAGCTCGTGGACAGCGAACGATTCGCTGTTCGACCAAAAATTCGTGCGCGATTTAATAATTTTCAACTGCACGGTTCCCTACATACAGGGTGTTCGGCCATCCATGGGAAAAATTTTAATGGGGGATTCTAGAGGTCAAAATAAGACGAAAATCAAGAATACCAATTTGTTGATGGAGGCACTGTTAAAAAGTTATTAATGTTTAAAGTTCCGCTCGTACTGAATTTTTTTCTCGAAAATGCGTAGGATTTCGGGGGTATGTGTAATGACCAAAAATGATTGTAATTGACCCCTGTAACCGAAAATAATTTTTTTAGAACGATTTGAAAAATTTGTTTTTCGCCGAAAAATATCAACACATACTCGAATTTTTTTCTCGAAACTGAGTAAGATTTCGAATATATGTCTATTCACTAAAAATGCTTGTAATTGACCTCCGCCGCCGAAAATAATTTTTCTGGAACGATTTGAAATTTTTGAATCAAATTGTTAATAACTTTTTAACGAAGCCTCCATCAACAAATTGGTATTCTAGATTTTCGTCTTAGTTTGGCCTCTAGAATATCCTATTAAAATGTTTCTCAGGGCTGGCCGAACACCCTCTATACTACTATGTTTACTAGATCCTGGGTTTTTTTCGGGTTTGAATCACGTAGTAATGTGGTACCACACAGAAACAGTCCATTAAACCCGGATTCGGACAGTATTTTGGAGGATAACACTGGTTAGGCTTGGGTTTCGTCTGGGTTATGTCCGCACCTGGCTCATGATTTTGCCATCTTCGCATACTTGTTGGCCAGATCCTGGGGTTTTTTCGTGTTTGAATCACGTAGTAATGTGGTAACAAACTGAAGCAGTCAATAAAACCTGGTTTCGATCAATATTTTAGAGGATAACACCGGTTAGGTCTGGGTTAGGTCCGGGATATGCCCGCATCTGGCTCATGATTTTGCCTTTTTCGCAAACTTGTTGGCTAGATCCTGGGTTTTTTTCGGGTTTGAATAACGCAGTAATGTGGTACCACACTAAAGCAGTCAATTAAACCTGGTTTCGATCAATATTTTAGAGGATAACGCCGGTTAGGTCTGGGTTAGGTCTGGGAAATGCGCGCATCTGGCTTATACTTTCGCCTTTTTCGCAAACTTGTTGGCCAGATCCTGGGCTTTTTTCGTGTTTGAATCACGTAGTAATGTGGTAATACACTGAAGCAGTCAATAAAACCTGGTTTCGATCAATATTTTAGAGGATAACACCGGTTAGGTCTGGGTTAGGTCTGGGTTATGCCCGCATCTGGCTCATGATTTTGCCTTCTTCGCATACTTGTTGGCCAGATCCTGGGTTTTTTTCGTGTTTGAATCACGTAGTAATGTGGTAATACACTGAAGCAGTCAATAAAACCTGGTTTCGATCAATATTTTACAGGATAACACCGGTTAGGTCTGGGTTAGGTCTGAGATTTACGCGCAACTGGCTTATACTTTCGCCTTTTTCGCAAACTTGTTGGCCAGATCCTGGCTTTTCCGTGTTTGAATCACGTAGTAATGTGGTAACAAACTGAAGCAGTCAATAAAACCTGGTTTCGATCAATATTTTAGAGGATAACACCGGTTAGGTCTGGGTTAGGTCTGGGTTATGCCCGAATCTGGCTCATGATTTTGCCTTCTTCGCATACTTGTTGGCCAGATCCTGGGCTTTTTTCGTGTTTGAATCACGTAGTAATGTGGTAATACACTGAAGCAGTCAATAAAACCTGGTTTCGATCAATATTTTAGAGGATAACACCGGTTAGGTCTGGGTTAGGTCTGGGTTATGCCCGCATCTGGCTCATGACTTTGCCTTCTTCGCATACTTGTTGGCCAGATCCTGGGGTTTTTTCGTGTTTGAATCACGTAGTAATGTGGTAACAAACTGAAGCAGTCAATATAACCTGGTTTCGATCAATATTTTAGAGGATAACACCGGTTAGGTCTGGGTTAGGTCTGAGATTTGCGCGCATCTGGCTTATACTTTCGCCTTTTTCGCAAACTTGTTGGCCAGATCCTGGGTTTTTTCCGTGTTTGAATCACGTAGTAATGTGGTAATACACTGAAGCAGTCAATAAAACCTGGTTTCGATCAATATTTTAGAGGATTACACCGGTTAGGTCTGTGTTAGGTCTGGGTTATGCCCGCATCTGGCTCATGATTTTGCCTTCTTCGCATACTTGTTGGCCAGATCCTGGGTTTTTTCCGTGTTTGAATCACGTAGTAATGTGGTAACACACTGAAGCAGTCAATTAAACCTGGTTTCGATCAATATTTCAGAGGATAACACCGGTTAGGTCTGGGTTAGGTCTGGGATATGCGCGCATCTGGCTTATACTTTCGCCCTTTTTCGCAAACTTGTTTGCTAGATCCTGGGTTTTTTTCCGGTTTGAATGACGCAGTAATGTGGTACCACACTGAAGCAGTCAATTAAACCTGGTTTCAATCAATATTTTAGAGGATAACGCCGGTTAGGTCTGGGTTAGGTCTGGGATATGCGCGCATCTGGCTTATACTTTCACCTTTTTCGCAAACTTGTTGGCCAGATCCTGGGCTTTTTTCGTGTTTGAATCACGTAGTAATGTGGTAATACACTGAAGCAGTCAATAAAACCTGGTTTCGATCAATATTGTAGAGGATAACACCGGTTAGGTCTGGGTTAGGTCTGGGTTATGCCCGCACCTGGCTCATGATTTTGCCATCTTCGCATACTTGTTGGCCAGATCCTGGGGTTTTTTCGTGTTTGAATCACGTAGTAATGTGGTAACACCTTGAAGCTGTCAATTAAACCTGGTTTCGATCAATATTTTAGAGGATAACACCGGTTAGGTCTGGGTTAGGTCTGGGATATGCGCGCATCTGGCTTATACTTTCACCTTTTTCGCAAACTTGTTGGCCAGATCCTGGGCTTTTTTCGTGTTTGAATCACGTAGTAATGTGGTAATACACTGAAGCAGTCAATAAAACCTGGTTTCGATCAATATTTTAGAGGATTACACCGGTTAGGTCTGTGTTAGGTCTGGGTTATGCCCGCATCTGGCTCATGATTTTGCCTTCTTCGCATACTTGTTGGCCAGATCCTGGGTTTTTTCCGTGTTTGAATCACGTAGTAATGTGGTAACACACTGAAGCAGTCAATTAAACCTGGTTTCGATCAATATTTCAGAGGATAACACCGGTTAGGTCTGGGTTAGGTCTGGGATTTGCGCGCATCTGGCTTATACTTTCGCCATTTTCGCAAACTTGTTGGCCAGATCCTGGGTATTTTCCGTGTTTGTATCACGTAGTAATGTGGTAACACACTGAAGCAGTCAATTAACCCTGGTTTCGATCAATATTTCAGAGGATAACACCGGTTAGGTCTGGGTTAGGTCTGGCATATGCGCGCATCTGGCTTATACTTTCACCTTTTTCGCAAACTTGTTGGCCAGATCCTGGGCTTTTTTCGTGTTTGAATCACGTAGTAATGTGGTAATACACTGAAGCAGTCAATAAAACCTGGTTTCGATCAATATTGTAGAGGATAACACCGGTTAGGTCTGGGTTAGGTCTGGGTTATGCCCGCACCTGGCTCATGATTTTGCCATCTTCGCATACTTGTTGGCCAGATCCTGGGGTTTTTTCGTGTTTGAATCACGTAGTAATGTGGTAACACCTTGAAGCTGTCAATTAAACCTGGTTTCGATCAATATTTTAGAGGATAACACCGGTTAGGTCTGGGTTAGGTCTGGGATATGCGCGCATCTGGCTTATACTTTCACCTTTTTCGCAAACTTGTTGGCCAGATCCTGGGTTTTTTCCGTGTTTGATCACGTAGTAATGTGGTAACACACTGAAGCAGTCAATAAAACCTGGTTTCGATCAATATTTTAGAGGATAACACCGGTTAGGTCTGGGTTAGGTCTGGGATTTGCGCGCATCTGGCTTATACTTTCGCCTTTTTCGCAAACTTGTTGGCCAGATCCTGGGTATTTTCCGTGTTTGAATCACGTAGTAATGTGGTAACACACTGAAGCAGTCAATTAAACCTGGTTTCGATCAATATTTCAGAGGATGACACCGGTTAGGTCTGGGTTAGGTCTGGGTTATGCCCGCATCTGGCTCATGATTTTGCCATCTTCGCATACTTGTTGGCCAGATCCTGGGTTTTTTTCGTGTTTGAATCACGTAGTAATGTGGTAACACTCCGAGGCAGTCCATTAAACCCGGATTCGGACAGTATTTTGGAGGATAACACTGGTTAGGCTTGGGTTTCGTCTGGGTTATGTCCGCACCTGGCTCATGATTTTGCCATCTTCGCATACTTGTTGGCCAGATCCTGGGGTTTTTTCGTGTTTGAATCACGTAGTAATGTGGTAACAAACTGAAGCAGTCAATAAAACCTGGTTTCGATCAATATTTTAGAGGATAACACCGGTTAGGTCTGGGTTAGGTCCGGGATATGCCCGCATCTGGCTCATGATTTTGCCTTCTTCGCATACTTGTTGGCCAGTTCCTGGGTTCTTTTCGTGTTTGAATCACGTAGTAATGTGGTACCACACTGAGGCAGTCAATTAAACGTGGTTTCGATCAATATTTCAGAGGATAACACCGGTTAGGTCTGGGTTAGGTCTGGGTTATGCCCGCATCTGGCTCATGATTTTGCCATCTTCGCATACTTGTTGGCCAGATCCTGGGTTTTTTTCGTGTTTGAAACACGTAGTAATGTGGTAACACACTGAAGCAGTCAATTAAACCTGGTTTCGATCAATATTTCAGAGGATAACACCGGTTAGGTCTGGGTTAGGTCTGGGAAATGCGCGCATCTGGCTTATACTTTCGCCTTCTTCGCATACTTGTTGGCCAGATCCTGGGGTTTTTCCGTGTTTGAATCACGTAGTAATGTGGTAACACACTGAAGCAGTCAATAAAACCTGGTTTCGATCAATATTTTACAGGATAACACCGGTTAGGCCTGGGTTAGGTCTGGGTTATGCCCGCATCTGGCTCATGATTTTGCCTTTTTCGCAAACTTGTTAGCCAGATCCTGGGTTTTTTTCGTGTTTGAATCACGTAGTAATGTGGTAACACACTGAAGCTGTCAATTAAACCTGGTTTCGATCAATATTTTAGAGGATAACACCGGTTAGGTCTGGGTTAGGTCT
Source organism: Colletes latitarsis (assembly GCF_051014445.1). Classification (NCBI taxonomy): domain Eukaryota; kingdom Metazoa; phylum Arthropoda; class Insecta; order Hymenoptera; family Colletidae; genus Colletes; species Colletes latitarsis. Next base: position 537,541 of record NW_027488373.1, on the reverse strand, counting down.
GGGATATGCGCGCATCTGTCTTATACTTTCGCCATTTTCGTAAACTTGTTGGCCAGATCCTGGGTATGTTCCGTGTTTGAATCACGTAGTAATGTGGTAACAAACTGAAGCAGTCAATAAAACCTGGTTTCGATCAATATTTTAGAGGATAACACCGGTTAGGTCTGGGTTAGGTCCGGGATATGCCCGCATCTGGCTCATGATTTTGCCTTTTTCGCAAACTTGTTGGCTAGATCCTGGGTTTTTTTCGTGTTTGAATCACGTAGTAATGTGGTAATACACTGAAGCAGTCAATAAAACCTGGTTTCGATCAATATTTTAGAGGATAACACCGGTTAGGTCTGGGTTAGGTCTGGGTTATGCCCGCATCTGGCTCATGATTTTGCCTTCTTCGCATACTTGTTGGCCAGATCCTGGGTTTTTTCCGTGTTTGATCACGTAGTAATGTGGTAACACACTGAAGCAGTCAATAAAACCTGGTTTCGATCAATATTTTAGAGGATAACACCGGTTAGGTCTGGGTTAGGTCTGGCATTTGCGCGCATCTGGCTTATACTTTCGTCTTTTTCGCAAACTTGTTGGCCAGATCCTGGTTATTTTCCGTGTTTGAATCACGTAGTAATGTGGTAACACACCGAGGCAGTCTATTAAACCTGGATTCGGACAGTATTTTAGAGGATAACACCGGTTAGGTCTGGGTTAGGTCTGGGTTATGCCCGCATCTGGCTCATGACTTTGCCTTCTTCGCATACTTGTTGGTCAGATCCTGGGGTTTTTTCGTGTTTGAATCACGTAGTAATGTGGTAACAAACTGAAGCAGTCAATATAACCTGGTTTCGATCAATATTTTAGAGGATAACACCGGTTAGGTCTGGGTTAGGTCTGAGATTTGCGCGCATCTGGCTTATACTTTCGCCTTTTTCGCAAACTTGTTGGCCAGATCCTGGGTTTTTTCCGTGTTTGAATCACGTAGTAATGTGGTAATACACTGAAGCAGTCAATAAAACCTGGTTTCGATCAATATTTTAGAGGATTACACCGGTTAGGTCTGTGTTAGGTCTGGGTTATGCCCGCATCTGGCTCATGGTTTTGCCTTCTTCGCATACTTGTTGGCCAGATCCTGGGTTTTTTCCGTGTTTGAATCACGTAGTAATGTGGTAACACACTGAAGCAGTCAATTAAACCTGGTTTCGATCAATATTTCAGAGGATAACACCGGTTAGGTCTGGGTTAGGTCTGGGATATGCGCGCATCTGGCTTATACTTTCGCCCTTTTTCGCAAACTTGTTGGCTAGATCCTGGGTTTTTTTCCGGTTTGAATGACGCAGTAATGTGGTACCACACTGAAGCAGTCAATTAAACCTGGTTTCAATCAATATTTAAGAGGATAACGCCGGTTAGGTCTGGGTTAGGTCTGGGATATGCGCGCATCTGGCTTATACTTTCACCTTTTTCGCAAACTTGTTGGCCAGATCCTGGGTTTTTTCCGTGTTTGATCACGTAGTAATGTGGTAACACACTGAAGCAGTCAATAATACCTGGTTTCGATCAATATTTTAGAGGATAACACCGGTTAGGTCTGGGTTAGGTCTGGGATTTGCGCGCATCTGGCTTATACTTTCGCCATTTTCGCAAACTTGTTGGCCAGATCCTGGGTATTTTCCGTGTTTGTATCACGTAGTAATGTGGTAACACACTGAAGCAGTCAATTAACCCTGGTTTCGATCAATATTTCAGAGGATAACACCGGTTAGGTCTGGGTTAGGTCTGGCATATGCGCGCATCTGGCTTATACTTTCACCTTTTTCGCAAACTTGTTGGCCAGATCCTGGGCTTTTTTCGTGTTTGAATCACGTAGTAATGTGGTAATACACTGAAGCAGTCAATAAAACCTGGTTTCGATCAATATTGTAGAGGATAACACCGGTTAGGTCTGGGTTAGGTCTGGGTTATGCCCGCACCTGGCTCATGATTTTGCCATCTTCGCATACTTGTTGGCCAGATCCTGGGGTTTTTTCGTGTTTGAATCACGTAGTAATGTGGTAACACCTTGAAGCTGTCAATTAAACCTGGTTTCGATCAATATTTTAGAGGATAACACCGGTTAGGTCTGGGTTAGGTCTGGGTTATGCCCGCATCTGGCTCATGATTTTGCCATCTTCGCATACTTGTTGGCCAGATCCTGGGTTTTTTTCGTGTTTGAATCACGTAGTAATGTGGTAACACTCCGAGGCAGTCCATTAAACCCGGATTCGGACAGTATTTTGGAGGATAACACTGGTTAGGCTTGGGTTTCGTCTGGGTTATGTCCGCACCTGGCTCATGATTTTGCCATCTTCGCATACTTGTTGGCCAGATCCTGGGGTTTTTTCGTGTTTGAATCACGTAGTAATGTGGTAACAAACTGAAGCAGTCAATAAAACCTGGTTTCGATCAATATTTTAGAGGATAACACCGGTTAGGTCTGGGTTAGGTCCGGGATATGCCCGCATCTGGCTCATGATTTTGCCTTTTTCGCAAACTTGTTGGCTAGATCCTGGGTTTTTTTCGGGTTTGAATAACGCAGTAATGTGGTACCACACTAAAGCAGTCAATTAAACCTGGTTTCGATCAATATTTTAGAGGATAACGCCGGTTAGGTCTGGGTTAGGTCTGGGAAATGCGCGCATCTGGCTTATACTTTCGCCTTTTTCGCAAACTTGTTGGCCAGATCCTGGGCTTTTTTCGTGTTTGAATCACGTAGTAATGTGGTAATACACTGAAGCAGTCAATAAAACCTGGTTTCGATCAATATTTTAGAGGATAACACCGGTTAGGTCTGGGTTAGGTCTGGGTTATGCCCGCATCTGGCTCATGATTTTGCCTTCTTCGCATACTTGTTGGCCAGATCCTGGGTTTTTTTCGTGTTTGAATCACGTAGTAATGTGGTAATACACTGAAGCAGTCAATAAAACCTGGTTTCGATCAATATTTTACAGGATAACACCGGTTAGGTCTGGGTTAGGTCTGGGATATGCGCGCATCTGGCGTATGCTTTCGCCTTTTTCGCAAACTTGTTGGCTAGATCCTGGGTTTTTTCCGTGTTTGAATCACGTAGTAATGTTGTACCACACTGAGGCAGTCAATTAAACGTGGATTCGGACAGTATTTTAGAGGATAACACCGGTTAGGTCTGGGTTAGGTCTGGGTTATGCCCGCATCTGGCTCATGATTTTGCCTTCTTCGCATACTTGTTGGCCAGATCCTGGGTTTTTTCGTGTTTGAATCACGTAGTAATGTGGTAACACACTGAAGCAGTCAATTAAACCTGGTTTCGATCAATATTTTAGAGGATAACACCGGTTAGGTCTGGGTTAGGTCTGGGATATGCGCGCATCTGGCGTATGCTTTCGCCTTTTTCGCAAACTTGTTGGCCAGATCCTGGGTTTTTTCCGTGTTTGAATCACGTAGTAATGTTGTACCACACTGAGGCAGTCAATTAAACGTGCATTCGGACAGTATTTTAGAGGATAACACCGGTTAGGTCTGGGTTAGGTCTGGGTTATGCCCGCATCTGGCTCATGATTTTGCCTTCTTCGCATACTTGTTGGCCAGATCCTGGGTTTTTTTCGTGTTTGAATCACGTAGTAATGTGGTAATACACTGAAGCAGTCAATTAGACCTGGTTTCGACGAATATTTTAGAGGATAACACCGGTTAGGTCTGGGTTAGGTCTGGGTTATGCCCGCATCTGGCTCATGATTTTGCCTTCTTCGCATACGTGTTGGCCACGTGTTGACGATAAAACTGTAAGATATAGGATGAATTAAGTTCCATGTCCCTAAAATTTTCCAAATCATAGATTTAAAAATGATTTAGATATTTAGATGATTTTAGTGTGGGTATTTATACAAGTATGTAAATCTCTATTTATGCATAACATGTTACCCCTAAATGGGCAAGTTAATGAATTATATACATGTTAATTGTATAATAATAACCCTTTGTTCCTCATAAAAATTCATAACTGAATTGCTATCATTCTAAAAAAATCCATCCCAAAATATATTGTCAAAACTAGTAATAAATTATTTGAACAAGGTGATAACAGATTTGAAATATTTAATAAAATTTAAATACCAGTAGTATTAATAAAAGATAATATTAATACTATTTTGACACTGTTATTTGATTTTAATATTAATTATAGATACTTTGATTATTGATTTATTAAAACATAAAGTTAATGAAGTCCCAGTAGATTATAAATATTTTAAAGAGCATGAATTAGCATAGAATTTCATAAAAAATTTGATGAGTGATAGAAGTAACTTGAATAATCTGAATTTTGTAGCTTTTACTATATCTTTGGATATGGAATCACAGATTCATTTTATTAATAAAAATAGAGATAGTACTGATGATTTACTCAGACTCGTTAAAGTAAGTGGGCCAAGTGGGAAGAATATTAAGATAGGTAGATAGATATTGGTAAAAGTATTCCTCTTGTCCTTATATAGGAAATCTTTAATATTACAAATAAACTCTTTCTGTAAAATCTTGAACTTATCATTACAATTTATAGAATTAAAGTCAACGCATCTAATAATGAAAGTAGAAACTGACTTTAAAATCTTGTCTATTGGATAACATAGAGTTAGATTCTTTTATCGATGAATTATGAACAAACTGAACTGAAGTATTTTATAGACTTGTCAAGAACGTTTTTTGGTATATTCCTAGCAAACGACGCGTTCAACGATCGGGATGAGTTATACGTAATTCGATTCGTCTAATTCAGTATATTATTTCATTAGTATATGCATTTCATTATCTGCGGAAATTCGGTATTTTTACAAAATAACTAAGTATTTTAAATATATTCTGACAGGTTCACAGGTGGAAACAAGTGACTGTCGTTACCTGTGTTCAAAATGCCAGCTAGTCAAATGCTAATTTGTTAACAATAACATTTATTGAATGAAATTTCTGCTATTTCTGCAAATATCTCATTGAATAAATCACCATCTTTCTATTATATATACATTTACTAAATACATAATGGCTCAGGTATCCAATGAAGTTACTCTTATTGAAAATATAAAATATTGATAGTATTATATGTTAGAAAAAAGTGGTTTCTTCAATTTAATTCATGTAAGCATCAGTAATGAGATCTTGAAAATTGACGCTGTGATTAATTTTCAAATGGCCTCTGTGCCATTATTTCTACAACAAAATGTTGATTCATCAGTCTCTATCTACTCTACCCTTCCACAATTGCTGCGCAGTATTTTTATTTAATGTTAGTTATATAATATCACGACATTGCTCATAATTATATGTTAGCATATATGGTAATTTTAAAACAATATCTGTAACTGAGTTTGTTTTTAGAAAACCACGTTCTTTGCTTTTCAAATATCTTTATATAATGCAATGGCTTTTAAAAAATAAGGGTATAAACATCTCACCGTAAACCGTAAATAGTTTACATTTTAAAGATCCAGAAACAGGCGCTCATACGAATAAAACAGAAACTACGTGGAAGCATAGTAAACACTTTTTGCCTGAATATTGTCGGTTAGTATTTGCAGTTCCACACGTTTTTTAATATGTTTTTCTAACATATAATACAAAATAATAAATATTATATTTTCTATTTTCAGCAAAAAAGATAATTTCATTGGGTACTTAAGCCATTACGTGTTTTATAAACCTTCCAAGCAAGGAAAGGATGATTTATTTAATCAGTTCTTAAAAGAAATTTCAGAAATTTCATTTGATGATGATCGATTCTGTAAAAAATCAAAATATACCAGACTTAGATGATAATGAAATTTAATAATAAAAACAAGTTAAACCAACGTACTGCGTACAATAGTAATTTACTATATATTGTAAACACTGTCAGCGACGGGGAGACATTTTTTACTGTTGCTGCATGTACTGTCTACATACCTGGTTTTAATACTGTCCACCTGACCGACTCGTGGAAGTTCTATGCCTAAAAAAATGATTTTTATGCATCATACAAATTCTTCTACAAATTCCCATTTGACAATGTAGAATAGATCCAATTAGATAAATTATTTATAATTTTTAAAATGAACATAGCAACGATGGTCACTAGTTTCTATCTGTGAACCTGTCAAAAAATCTACTTGACCTTACTTTTTTACTGTAACTTTTTATAATAACTGTTAAAATACTGTTTATATTATTTATTATAATGAATCTTGTTACAAAACAAACACACTTATTTTCCATTGTGAAAAGAAAACTTAAAAACTAAAAGAACATTCCTCTACATGTGCTTCTTTCACACACACACACACACACACACCACACTACCCCTCTTATCTGAAACGGTAAACTCCTAAACACTAAAGAAACTAACGAATTTTAAGTCATATTTCTAACACGCCTTCTTGACTTAAAATTTATCAAAACAACAACAAAAATTTTGCCTTTCCTAACGATTTAGTCAGTACATCTGCAATTTGATCGTCCGTAGTCACACTTATTAGTCCCTTTTTTCATAATCATAAACAAAATGATAACTTATATCTATATGCTTGGAATTTTTTGAAAATTTTCCATTTTTTGATAAGGCTATCGCTCCAATATTGTCTTCATATATTTTTACTGGATTGTCATTCTTCACGTCAAAAACAGATAAAATGCCCTTAATTGGAATGATTTCTTCTACACAATCAGCAAGAGCGTAGTATTCAGCATGCGTTGAGGCTCTGGAGACAATTTTTTGTTTTTGCGATTTCCATAGTACTACATTTCCAAAAACTCGTATGATTATCCCTGTAGTCGATTTTCTGTCCGTAGTGTCTGCAGCCCAATCAGCGTCAACAAATGCATCCATTATTTCCTGAGTAGTTGAGTTATAAACAAGATTTATGGAACGAGTGTGATACAAGTATTTTAGAACACGTGTGCTGTCATAGCTATTTTGGAATCGACTTAGGTAATTGACCGCAAATGAAATGTCTGGGCGAGTACCATTTGCAATATACAATAATGCTCCAATTAAATTCCTATATTTCAGTTCTTCATCCACTATATCAGCAGGTTCAATTTTTCGATTCATTTCCATAGGTGTATCGAACCTTTTACTATTTATTATTCCGTACTTATGACTAAGATTTTCAATATATTTTTCTTGATTCAAGTATATTTCCTCTTTACTTTGGTTACGTTGTACTTCAATTCCCAAGTATTGCTTTATTTGTCCCAAGTCTTTCATGCGAAATCGTTTATTAAGCATGATCTTAACTTCATCTATAGCCATTTCATTTATACCACTGATTAATATATCATCCACATATAAAATAATATATATTTTTGTGTCGTTTATCTCTCCAGTATACAGACAGTAATCATAATCAGATCTTTTAAAATGCAAGCTTATCATGTAATTATGAAAACAATCATACCAGTCACGTGGACTTTCTCTCAATCCATAAAGCGCCTTCTTAAGTAAACAAACCTTATCTGACTGTATATTACTACCATCAGGAGGGTAGATGTAAACTTCAGACTTGATATTTCCGTTTAAAAAAGCTGTTTGAACATCCATTTGTTCTATTTTTAAATTTTTAACACATGCAATTGACAGCAACACCTTTAGCGTGCTCATTCTTGCAACCGGTGAATAAACTTCTTCATCGCTTTGGTACAACTGTTGGAAATGCGACTTTGGCGACAATGCGCGCTTTGCATACTCCATCTGTCTTAATTCTATATATCCACTTTACTTCAATTATTTTCTTATTTATTGGAACGTTGACCAAATCCCATGTGTCGTTTTCTTTTAAACCATCAAGTTCTTGTTTCATAGCCGCTTTCCATTTTCTTGACTCTTCGCAGTTCAATGGTTCTTGGTAGTTTTCAGGTATCAATGCATTGCAATAGTTTGTATATACGACATGATCATCAAATTTCACACATTATGTTACGCTTGGGGCGTGTATCTTATTTAACTTCCTCAGTTTTGCTGCATTGATAATCGTCAGTTTTATTTTCTTTTATTTTCAAAACTCTTTCTTCTTCTTCTTCTTCTTCTTTTGGCGTTTCCCCTTCGTATTTTTCTTCGTTATCAGTATTTCTATAAATGGTATATCTTGCACGTGACGACTTACAACTATTTTGTCATTAACCAATATCTGTATACCCTATTAATATTAATTCCTTTTTCGGCCTTTGGATTTAGCTTTGAATATCTGCATGCCTCGGGAATTCGTACAAAAGCAGTGCTTCCATATAAGTGTAAGTTTGAAACATCAGCCCTTTTATTAAAAAATATTTCATATGGTGTTTTTCTTATTCTTGTGTTTGCTAATAGGCGATTTCCAATGTAGGCAGCCGTGTAAATACATTCTGGCCAATAAAACTTGTCGACATTTGCCTCTGACAGCAAGCAGCGTGCACGATCCATTATCGTTCTGTTGTGCCTTTCGGCGACTCCGTTCAATTCGTGTGTGTATGCTGGTCCTGGTTTCAAATAAATACCTTCTCGTTTCGCTAATTCATCAAAGTTTTTGTTAAGATATGATTCTCTTCCATTGTCACATCGAATTTCTTTAATACTTTTTCCAGTTTGATTTTTTACTAATTTCCTAATATACCTAATGAAGCAATAAAAAACATCACTTTTTTGTTTTATGCAATACACAACAGCAATTTTACTGAAATCATCTATAAAAGACACAAAGTATTTCTCACCATTATGACCTGTCTGAGTTATTGGACCATGGACATCTGTATGGACTATTTGTAACAAATCATTTGCTCTTGTACGTTTGTTTTTAAATTTCAAATTTGTCATTTTATTCTCCGGACAAACTTCGCATTTTATAAATTCGTTTTCGAGTTTCACCGGTGTTCCATTTAGCAGCTGAGCTTCACACAAATATTTTAAATCTCTAAAATTTGTGTGACAAGGTATATATCTATGCCATTTTTCTATATTTGAAATTCCCATTGAACTAGTGTACGTACTTGTTTTCTTATTCTCAAGTCTGGCAACTTCTCCATTTAATTCAAAGAGTTTATTTCTTTTAACAGCAATAGCAATGAGTTTTTCTTTCGAATTACAAATTTTATTGTAATTCATTGTCTTTCTCAAACATTATTTTTAATTGTTTTGATTTACAAATACAAGAGACACTTAGTAAGTTTTGTTTCATTTCTGGTACATAGTATATACATTTTTAATCTTTATTTCCTCCGACTTATCATTAATGTTAATCATTACATTACCAATTTTTCCAGATATTAGTTTAAAACCATCACCAACTTTAATATCAACCGGGTTTTGTAGATTTTTGGATTCATAAAAGTACTCATCTGTGTTTATTATGTGATCTGAGCAACCACTATCTAGTAGCCATTTAATATTTCTACTTCTTCTATTTTGCTACTTTTCATTACTTCAACCTTGAATGAATTGTAATTTCTACTGTCATCTAGACTCGAATTTCCAGCCACTTTTCTATCGTGTCTATTTTGTATATGTTTGAAAAGGTTGCATTTTGTAATAATTATTAAAGTTTTCTGGGCAGTAACGTTGGATGTGCCCTGACTTATTACACTGACTTAACATACCGCTTCAGTAGTCGTTGCACTGCTATGCTGATTATCCTTTGAATTGAGATACTTGTTCTGATTGCGTTGTACGTGTCGAAACCTATGACCTCTAGGATTTTTAGTTAAATTTGAACTAAACGTGCGAATGTAATTTCTGCTGTACTCAAAGTAGTAACTTTTACCGTTTCTCTTTTGATACTCTAACAGTAATTTAGATTTTACATACTCCACTGTTTTCTCCTTCGTTGGCAGTGCATCAATAATATCAACAATACGTGAGAAGTTAACGTTAATAACAGATAATTCAATTTATCCTCTTCATTCACAGTCTCACCAGTATTTTTGAGCCTATTTATATGCGTTTCAAATTCGTTAAAGAAGTCACTTGGATTTTCACCTTCTTTCATTTTTAATTCTAACAATCTTCTTTTACACAATAGCTTTACTGCACTGTTTTTAACTAGATAAATTTCGTCAAGCTTTGCAATCATATTTTTCGCAGTCGTTTCTCATATTATTAATTCTAACTGAGTGTTTGAAATACTGTTTACGATGTAACTTTTTGCTTTAATTTCCTTTTTTATTCCAATCTTCGACTCTTATTTCAGCCGGTCTTTCATCATGTAGAATAACCTCGTTACAGTCTTTCATTTCTAAAAATAAATTTAGCCTGAATTTCCAGTTCCATAAAATATTTGTAACATGAAATCGTCCTTTTTTTCACTTGCCATGCTTCAAACTTAGGTTATCTTCCTTTCACAACTAAATTTCTTTTCTTTACTGTTAACGAACAAACCACGGACCTCTGCTACCATGTTAAAATACTGTTTATATTATTTATTATAATGAATCTTGTTACAAAACAAACACACTTATTTTCCATTGTGAAAAGAAAACTTAAAAACTAAAAGAACATTTCTCGACGTGTGCTTCTTTCACACACACGCGCGCGCGCGCGCGCGCGCACACACACTCCTAAACACTAAAGAAACTAACGAATTTTAAGTCATATTTCTAACAATAACAGTAACAGTTTATAAAAAAATAACGAATTTCCACAGATGCATAGAAATGCATATCAATAATGTACTGAATTAGGCGAATCGAATAATGTATAACTCACCCCGATCCGTGAACGGGCCTAGCGTTTGCTAGGAATATAATGTTCCATAACTTTTCAACAAAGTCTAAAATTTTTCCCAAGGGTTTTTGAATACCTATACACTGTATAGATATCCTGTTTCCTTCAACCGAACGACATGTGTCCCTAAAAAATATATTTATAAAGTAAGTCGGTCAAGTAGGAAGAATATTCAGATATTTAAGAATATGAATATATTGGTAAAAATATCCATTCCTCTTACCTTTATGTCCTGTGTATTGGATAATATAGATTTACATACTTTTACCGCTGAATTCGAAATTCTGAACTAAACATAGGTACAGGACTCGTAAAAACCGTTTTTTATTCTTTTTATAGTTTTATCTGTTTTCCAAAAAACAACCAATTAAATTAAGTTGCAAGAATGCAAAAGCGATAAAACTTACAGAGGCTTTAATAGAAAATTATAAAACAAAATGTTTACTTAAGACTTTACCTTTTGTAAAAACCGGCGATATTGACTGTGTGTGTGTGTAAATCGTCGTACGTTCGTGCCCGGTGCAGTAAAACACGTGCATCGATCTAGGTTACGTACGTTCCTCACGTGCCACTTTCTCAATCTATACTTTTACATAAAAATTACTTAGAAAATCACTCCTACTCCTCATTTGGACAGAATTTTTACTTTCATGATTTTAGCGAAAAGTCGTTTTCCTGCTCGGGGAACACATATGTACAGGGTGTTCGGCCACCCCTGGGAAAAATTTTATTGGGGGATTCTAGATGCCAAAATACGAAAATACAGACGAAAATCAAGAATACCAATTTGTTGATAGAGGCTACGTTGAAAAGTTATTAACAATTAAACTCAAAAATTTCAAATCGTTCTGGAAAAATTGTTATCGGTTGCGGGGGTCAATTGCAATCATTTTTGGTGAATACACATACCTCCGAAATCTTACCCACTTTCGAGATAAAAATTCGAGAATGTGTGAAATTTTTTCGATGGAAAAGAAAAATTTCAAATCGTTTTGGAAAAATTGTTATCGGTTGCGGGGGTTACTTACAACCATTTTGGGTGAATCGTCATACCCCCCTAATCATGCGCATTTTCGAGAAAGAAATTCAGTACGGGCGGAACTTTAAACGTTAATAACTTTTTAATAAAGCCTCCATTAACAAATTGGTATTCTTGATTTTCGTCTTACTTTGGTCTCTAGAATCCCCTGGGAGAAATTGTAATGGGAGATTCTAGAGGTTAAAGTAGGATGAAAATCAAGAATACCAATTTGTTGATGGAGTAATACGATACTAAACAAGTTATTGACGTTTAAAGTTCCGCTCTTACTTTCGAATGTTTTTCTCGAAAATGCGCAGGATTTCGTATGTGGTATGTCTATTCACCGAAAATAATTGTAATTGACCCCCGAAACCGAAAGTAATTTTTTCAGAACGATTTGAAATTTTCTTTTTCTTTCGTCGAAAAATTTAGGCACTGTCTGTCGATTTTTCTTAAAAATTCCTTTCTGATTTTTATTCAGTTTGTAAAATAGTTGTTTAATAATACTCTTTGTGTAGGTACCCATGAGCTCTACTCGTGAAAAAAAACGTTTCATTGGAATATATTCACTATTCACTATATCAGTAGGAGTTGCGGGGGCTGTTTGAAAATTTGACCAGTTATATGGGATTTTTCTCACTTTACGGGGTCAAGGAACAACTTTTCCAACATCTCTACATATTCTCCATTAAAATATGCGTTGTGTTGCTGTTTGAAACATTAAAATCGTTCAATCCGGCTGTCGACCAAAAAAAAAAAATGCTTGTAACTGACCCCTGCAACGAAAACTAATTCTTCCAAGACGATTCGAAATTCTTTTTTACTTGAATTTTTTTTGTCGAAACTGAGTAGGATTTCGGGGGTACGATTCTAACTGACCTCCGCGACCAAAAATAATTTTTTCAGAACGATTTGAAATTTTTTTATTTAATGTTATTAATAACTACTTTTTAACGAAACCTCAGTCGAAAAATTGATATTCTTAATTTTCGTCTTATTTTGGCTTCTAGAATCTCCCATTAAAATTTTTCCCAGGGGTGGCCAAACACCCTGTATATATTAAATCAATATTAATGAAATTACACCTTGACCGAATTCATTTCAATCCCCCCACACTAATACATATATTGTGTGTAGCCCATAAATGGTTGAGAATGGAGTCACCTTTCCTATACTGGTATTATTAGATGGTCGCAGGTCCTGCATAAATTTCAATTTACATAATTTTTGTTTTGAGTAAACTCATTTTACTTTTTTGTATATTACCTAATGCAACTCATATTTTCCAGCCATGCGATGTAGGAATATTTAGACGATTAAAAGTTGCATGGCGAAAGGTAGTACAGGAACATAGACAAAGTACGTAGGTAGACTAAACCCATTACGAAGGTGAATTTCGCACCAATATATATATCATACCATATATAAATTCCATGAAGAAGGAAATGCTTTTAAAGCTTGTGGTGGCCTATGACCGTTTAACTCAAATACAATTTACTAGACAAAACGTATTTCAGAAAGAAGAAAATAAATTAGAATTCATGTCGCCAGATGAAACTGACATCAATGACAGCAATATAGGTAGTTTTACATAGCATTCAAGAGCATATTCCAGATGATCTGAGAGGGGAACAATTTTCTTTTCTATATAGAAAATATTAAAATACAATCGGGACACAACTAAGACACAACACAAGACACAACTCGCAGAGAGAAAGCACTGCTGATGTTCAACGCAGTGCAGTTCATAGTAACAGTAAAACCAATACCAGTGTAGAAGACTAATTTAACAACGTTTCGCTAGAAGAAACTAATATATGATATACTGATCATTAATTAACTTTAATATTTCATGACAATGATGCTTTTACTTTTTTCTAATGGGAATTGTTTTGTTTCCGATGGTACTGAAATCAAACTACATTAATTCTACAACGTTACTTTACTTATTTTCTCGTAAAGACAAAGATTCTTCAGAATCTATTCTGGATAAACATTATCAACATTATCAAAAAATTGAAAAAACAACAAAGAAAAGAAAAGAAAAGAAAAGAAATATAGAAAGGTGTGTGCAATCAAAGTTACATCAAAGACATGGAAATAGACTCAGCTTGAAAAAATAGAAGCAATTGATAACCAGGAAAAAGAAAAACAAAGAATGAAAGAAGAACGATTAGAAAAGAAAAAAACAAGCCGAGAAATTAAAAGAAGAAAAGCTATTGAAAAAAGAAAGAAAAACAGAAAAATGAAAAGGAAAAGGAGAAAGAAAAGCAAGACGAAGAGAAGGAGAAATGTAAAACTCAAACTAAAAATAAAAATAAAGTTAAGAACGTGAAAAGAAAATAATAAATAATATTATTGTGTTGTTTTTACAGGGTGAATGTAGTAACTGAACCAGGTGGTTATGACTATGCAACATTTTTATTAGCATCTTTTTCAAACTCCACTTGGAACAACACTGTACGTATGTATGTATGGGATTATCAGGAACCGTGTTTGTTCGTCAATCGGCACACTCGTATTTATTTCGTTAAACACAGTCACACCTACTACGTACTTTTCTTCAATCTTTCTCTCTTCCGTGCTGTCTTTTCTCGCTTTCTGGGTTATTCACCCATCAGCTGTTCGGCCGTACGCTCGCCGCGTGTTGACGGCTTTTTCGGCGGTAACCGTCTTCGCTCGTGCAAGCTCGTGGACAGCGAACGATTCGCTGTTCGACCAAAAATTCGTGTGCGATTTAATAATTTTCAACTGCACGGTTCCCTACATACAGGGTGTTCGGCCATCCATGGGAAAAATTTTAATGGGGGATTCTAGAGGTCAAAATAAGACGAAAATCAAGAATACCAATTTGTTGATGGAGGCACTGTTAAAAAGTTATTAATGTTTAAAGTTCCGCTCGTACTGAATTTTTTTCTCGAAAATGCGCAAGATTACGGGGGTATGTCTATACATAAAAAATGATTGTCACCGACCCTCGCAACTGAAAATAATTTTTCACAGAACGATTTGAAATCTTTCTTTTTCATCGAAAAATATAGGCACCCGATTAGATTTTCGGTAAGGAATTTTTTTCTCGAAAGTGCGTAGGATTTCGGGGGTATGTGTAATGACCAAAAATGATTGTAATTGACCCCTGTAACCGAAAATAATTTTTTTAGAACGATTTGAAAAATTTGTTTTTCGCCGAAAAATATCAACACATACTCGAATTTTTTTCTCGAAACTGAGTAGGATTCCGAATATATGTCTATTCACTAAAAATGCTTGTAATTGACCTCCGCAGCCGAAAATAATTTTTCTGGAACGATTTGAAATTTTTGAATCAAATTGTTAATAACTTTTTAACGAAGCCTCCATCAACAAATTGGTATTCTTGATTTTCGTCTTAGTTTGGCCTCTAGAATATCCTATTAAAATGTTTCTCAGGGCTGGCCGAACACCCTCTATACTACTATGTTTACTAGATCCTGGGTTTTTCTCGGGTTTGAATCACGTAGTAATGTGGTACCACACAGAAACAGTCCATTAAACCCGGATTCGGACAGTATTTTGGAGGATAACACTGGTTAGGCTTGGGTTTCGTCTGGGTTATGTCCGCACCTGGCTCATGATTTTGCCATCTTCGCATACTTGTTGGCCAGATCCTGGGGTTTTTTCGTGTTCGAATCACGTAGTAATGTGGTAACAAACTGAAGCAGTCAATAAAACCTGGTTTCGATCAATATTTTAGAGGATAACACCGGTTAGGTCTGGGTTAGGTCTGGGAAATGCGCGCATCTGGCTTATACTTTCGCCTTTTTCGCAAACTTGTTGGCCAGATCCTGGGCTTTTTTCGTGTTTGAATCACGTAGTAATGTGGTAATACACTGAAGCAGTCAATAAAACCTGGTTTCGATCAATATTTTAGAGGATAACACCGGTTAGGTCTGGGTTAGGTCCGGGTTATGCCCGCACCTGGCTCATGATTTTGCCTTCTTCGCATACTTGTTGGCCAGATCCTGGGTTTTTTTCGTGTTTGAATCACGTAGTAATGTGGTAACACACTGAAGCAGTCAATTAAACCTCGTTTCGCTCAGTATTTTAGAGGATAACACCGGTTAGGTCTGGGTTAGGTCTGGGTTATGCCCGCATCTGGCTCATGATTTTGCCTTCTTCGCATACTTGTTGGCCAGATCCTGGGTTTTTTCCGTGTTTGAATCACGTAGTAATGTGGTAACACACTGAAGCAGTCAATTAAACCTCGTTTCGATCAATATTTTAGAGGATAACACCGGTTAGGTCTCGGTTTCGTCTGGGTTATGCCCGCATCTGGCTCATGATTTTGCCTTCTTCGCATACTAGTTGGCCAGATCCTGGGTTTTTTTCGTGTTTGAATCATGTAGTAATGTGGTAACATACTGAAGCAGTCAATAAAAACTGGTTTCGTTCAATATTTTAGAGGATAACACCGGTTAGGTCTGGGTTAGGTCTGGGATTTGCGCGCATCTGGCTTATACTACCGCCTTTTTCGCAAACTTGTTGGCCAGATCCTGGGCTTTTTTCGTGTTTGAATCACGTAGTAATGTGGTAATACACTGAAGCAGTCAATAAAACCTGGTTTCGATCAATATTTTAGAGGATAACACCGGTTAGGTCTGGGTTAGGTCCGGGATATGCCCGCATCTGGCTCATGATTTTGCCTTTTTCGCAAACTTGTTGGCTAGATCCTGGGTTTTTTTCGTGTTTGAATCACGTAGTAATGTGGTAATACACTGAAGCAGTCAATAAAACCTGGTTTCGATCAATATTTTAGAGGATAACACCGGTTAGGTCTGGGTTAGGTCTGGGTTATGCCCGCATCTGGCTCATGATTTTGCCTTCTTCGCATACTTGTTGGCCAGATCCTGGGTTTTTTCCGTGTTTGATCACGTAGTAATGTGGTAACACACTGAAGCAGTCAATAAAACCTGGTTTCGATCAATATTTTAGAGGATAACACCGGTTAGGTCTGGGTTAGGTCTGGGATTTGCGCGCATCTGGCTTATACTTTCGTCTTTTTCGCAAACTTGTTGGCCAGATCCTGGGTATTTTCCGTGTTTGAATCACGTAGTAATGTGGTAACACACTGAAGCAGTCAATTAAACCTGGTTTCGATCAATATTTCAGAGGATAACACCGGTTAGGTCTGGGTTAGGTCTGGGTTATGCCCGCATCTGGCTCATGATTTTGCCATCTTCGCATACTTGTTGGCCAGATCCTGGGTTTTTTTCGAGTTTGAATCACGTAGTAATGTGGTAACACACTGAAGCAGTCAATTAAACCTGGTTTCGATCAATATTTTAGAGGATAACACCGGTTAGGTCTGGGTTAGGTCCGGGATATGCCCGCATCTGGCTCATGATTTTGCCTTTTTCGCAAACTTGTTGGCTAGATCCTGGGTTTTTTTCGGGTTTGAATAACGCAGTAAAGTGGTACCACACTGAAGCAGTCAATTAAACCTGGTTTCGATCAATATTTTAGAGGATAACGCCGGTTAGGTCTGGGTTAGGTCTGGGAAATGCGCGCATCTGGCTTATACTTTCGCCTTTTTCGCAAACTTGTTGGCCAGATCCAGGGTATTTTCCGTGTTTGAATCACGTAGTAATGTGGTAACACACCGAGGCAGTCTATTAAACCTGGATTCGGACAGTATTTTAGAGGATAACACCGGTTAGGTCTGGGTTAGGTCTGGGATATGCGCGCATCTGGCTTATACTTTCACCTTTTTCGCAAACTTGTTGGCCAGATCCTGGGCTTTTTTCGTGTTTGAATCACGTAGTAATGTGGTAATACACTGAAGCAGTCAATAAAACCTGGTTTCGATCAATATTGTAGAGGATAACACCGGTTAGGTCTGGGTTAGGTCTGGGTTATGCCCGCACCTGGCTCATGATTTTGCCATCTTCGCATACTTGTTGGCCAGATCCTGGGGTTTTTTCGTGTTTGAATCACGTAGTAATGTGGTAACAAACTGAAGCAGTCAATAAAACCTGGTTTCGATCAATATTTTAGAGGATAACACCGGTTAGGCCTGGGTTAGGTCCGGGATATGCCCGCATCTGGCTCATGATTTTGCCTTTTTCGCAAACTTGTTGGCTAGATCCTGGGTATTTTCCGTGTTTGAATCACGTAGTAATGTGGTAATACACTGAAGCAGTCAATAAAACCTGGTTTCGATCAATATTTTAGGGGATAACGCCGGTTAGGTCTGGGTTAGGTCTGGATTATGCCCGCATCTGGCTCATGATTTTGCCTTCTTCGCATACTTGTTGGCCAGATCCTGGGTTTTTTCGTGTTTGAATCACGTAGTAATGTGGTAACACCTTGAAGCTGTCAATTAAACCTGGTTTCGATCAATATTTTAGAGGATAACACCGGTTAGGTCTGGGTTAGGTCTGGGATATGCGCGCATCTGGCTTACATTTTCACCTTTTTCGCAAACTTGTTGGCCAGATCCTGGGTTTTTTCCGTGTTTGATCACGTAGTAATGTGGTAGCACACTGAAGCAGTCAATAAAACCTGGTTTCGATCAGTATTTTAGAGGATAACACCGGTTAGGTCTGGGTTAGGTCTGGGATTTGCGCGCATCTGGCTTATACTTTCGCCTTTTTCGCAAACTTGTTGGCCAGATCCTGGGTATTTTCCGTGTTTGAATCACGTAGTAATGTGGTAACACACTGAAGCAGTCAATTAAACCTGGTTTCGATCAATATTTCAGAGGATGACACCGGTTAGGTCTGGGTTAGGTCTGGGTTATGCCCGCATCTGGCTCATGATTTTGCCATCTTCGCATACTTGTTGGCCAGATCCTGGGTTTTTTCCGTGTTTGAATCACGTAGTAATGTGGTAACACACCGAGGCAGTCTATTAAACCTGGATTCGGACAGTATTTTAGAGGATAACACCGGTTAGGTCTGGGTTAGGTCTGGGTTATGCCCGCACCTGGCTCATGATTTTGCCATCTTCGCATACTTTTTGGCCAGATCCTGGGGTTTTTTCGTGTTTGAATCACGTAGTAATGTGGTAACAAACTGAAGCAGTCAATAAAACCTGGTTTCGATCAATATTTTAGAGGATAACACCGGTTAGGTCTGGGTTAGGTCCGGGATATGCCCGCATCTGCCTCATGATTTTGCCTTTTTCGCAAACTTGTTGGCTAGATCCTGGGTATTTTCCGTGTTTGAATCACGTAGTAATGTGGTAATACACTGAAGCAGTCAATAAAACCTGGTTTCGATCAATATTTTAGAGGATAACACCGGTTAGGACTGGGTTAGGTCTGGGTTATGCCCGCATCTGGCTCATGATTTTGCCTTCTTCGCATACTTGTTGGCCAGATCCTGGGTTTTTTTCGTGTTTGAATCACGTAGTAATGTGGTAACACCTTGAAGCTGTCAATTAAACCTGGTTTCGATCAATATTTTAGAGGATAACACCGGTTAGATCTGGGTTAGGTCTGGGATATGCGCGCATCTGGCTTATACTTTCACCTTTTTCGCAAACTTGTTGGCCAGATCCTGGGTTTTTTCCGTGTTTGATCACGTAGTAATGTGGTAACACACTGAAGCAGTCAATAAAACCTGGTTTCGATCAATATTTTAGAGGATAACACCGGTTAGGTCTGGGTTAGGTCTGGGATTTGCGCGCATCTGGCTTATACTTTCGCCTTTTTCGCAAACTTGTTGGCCAGATCCTGGGTATTTTCCGTGTTTGAATCACGTAGTAATGTGGTAACACACTGAAGCAGTCAATTAAACCTGGTTTCGATCAATATTTCAGAGAATAACACCGGTTAGGTCTGGGTTAGGTCTGGGTTATGCCCGCATCTGGCTCATGATTTTGCCATCTTCGCATACTTGTTGGCCAGATCCTGGGTTTTTTTCGTGTTTGAATCACGTAGTAATGTGGTAACACACCGAGGCAGTCTATTAAACCTGGATTCGGACAGTATTTTAGAGGATAACACCGGTTAGGTCTGGGTTAGGTCTGGGTTATGCCCGCATCTGGCTCATGATTTTGCCTTCTTCGCATACTTGTTGGCCAGATCCTGGGGTTTTTTCGTGTTTGAATCACGTAGTAATGTGGTAACACACTGAAGCAGTCAATTAAACCTGGTTTCGATCAATATTTTAGAGGATAACACCGGTTAGGTCTGGGTTAGGTCTGGGTTATGCCCGCATCTGGCTCATGATTTTGCCTTCTTCGCATACTTGTTGGCCAGATCCTGGGTTTTTTTCGTGTTTGAATCACGTAGTAATGTGGTAACACACTGAAGCAGTCAATTAAACCTGGTTTCGACCAATATTTTAGAGGATAACGCCGGTTAGGTCTGGGTTAGGTCTGGGAAATGCGCGCATCTGGCTTATACTTTCACCTTTTTCGCATACTTGTTGGCCAGATCCTGGGGTTTTTTCGTGTTTGAATCACGTAGTAATGTGGTAATACACTGAAGCAGTCAATAAAACCTGGTTTCGATCAATATTTTAGTGGATAACACCGGTTAGGTCTGGGTTAGGTCTGGGATTTGCGCGCATATGGCTTATACTTTCGCCTTTTTCGCAAACTTGTTGGCCAGATCCTGGGTATTTTCCGTGTTTGAAACACGTAGTAATATGGTAACACACTGAAGCAGTCAATTAAACCTGGTTTCGATCAATATTTCAGAGGATAACACCGGTTAGGTCTGGGTTAGGTCTGGGATATGCGCGCATCTGGCTTATACTTTCGCCTTTTTCGCAAACTTGTTGGCTAGATCCTGGGTTTTTTTCCGGTTTGAATAACGCAGTAATGTGGTACCACACTGAAGCAGTCAATTAAACCTGGTTTCGATCAATATTTTAGAGGATAACGCCGGTTAGGTCTGGGTTAGGTCTGGGAAATGCGCGCATCTGGCTTATACTTTCACCTTTTTCGCATACTTGTTGGCCAGATCCTGGGGTTTTTTCGTGTTTGAATCACGTAGTAATGTGGTAATACACTGAAGCAGTCAATTAAACCTGGTTTCGATCAATATTTCAGAGGATAACACCGGTTAGGTCTGGGTTAGGTCCGGGATGTGCCCGCATCTGGCTCATGATTTTGCCTTCTTCGCATACTTGTTGGCCAGATCCTGGGTTTTTTTCGTGTTTGAATCACGTAGTAATGTGGTAACACACTGAAGCAGTCAATTAAACCTGGTTTCGATCAATATTTCAGAGGATAACACCGGTTAGGTCTGGGTTAGGTCTGGGATTTGCGCGCATATGGCTTATACTTTCGCCTTTTTCGCAAGCTTGTTGGCCAGATCCTGGGTTTTTTTCGTGTTTGAATCACGTAGTAATGTGGTAACACACTGAAGCAGTCAATTAAACCTGGTTTCGATCAATATTTTAGAGGATAACACCGGTTAGGTCTGGGTTAGGTCTGGGTTATGCCCGCATCTGGCTCATGATTTTGCCTTCTTCGCATACTTGTTGGCCAGATCCTGGCCTTTTTTCGTGTTTGAATCACGTAGTAATGTGGTAATACACTGAAGCAGTCAATAAAACCTGGTTTCGATCAATATTTTAGAGGATAACACCGGTTAGGTCTGAGTTAGGTCTGGGTTATGCCCGCATCTGGCTCATGATTTTGCCTTCTTCACATACTTGTTGGCCAGATCCTGGGGTTTTTTCGTGTTTGAATCACGTAGTAATGTGGTAACACACTGAAGCAGTCAATTAAACCTGGTTTCGATCAATATTTTAGAGGATAACACCGGTTAGGTCTGGGTTAGGTCTGGGTTATGCCCGCATCTGGCTCATGATTTTGCCTTCTTCGCATACTTGTTGGCCAGATCCTGGGTTTTTTCCGTGTTTGAATCACGTAGTAATGTGGTAACACACTGAAGCAGTCAATAAAAACTGGTTTCGTTCAATATTTTAGAGGATAACACCGGTTAGGTCTGGGTTAGGTCTGGGATTTGCGCGCATCTGGCTTATACTACCGCCTTTTTCGCAAACTTGTTGGCCAGATCCTGGGTTTTTATCGTGTTTCAATCACGTAGTAATGTGGTAACACACTGAGGCAGTCTATTAAACCAGGATTAGAACAGTATTTTAGAGGATAACACGGGTTAGGTCTGGGATAGGTTCGGGATATGCCCGCATCTGGCTCATGATTTTGCCTTCTTCGCATACTTGTTGGCCAGATCCTGGGTATTTTCCGTGTTTGAAACACGTAGTAATGTGGTAACACACTGAAGCAGTCAATAAAACCTGGTTTCGATCAATATTTTAGAGGATAGCACCGGTTAGGTCTGGGTTAGGTCTGGGTTAGGTCTGGGTTAGGTCTGGGATATGCCCGCATCTGGCTCATGATTTTGCCTTCTTCGTATACTTGTTGGCCAGATCCTGGGTTTTTTCCGTGTTTGAATCACGTAGTAATGTGGTAATACCCTGAAGCAGTCAATTAAACCTGGTTTCGATCAATATTTTAGAGGATAACACCGGTTAGGTCTGGGTTAGGTCTGGGTTAGGTCTGGGTTATGCCCGCATCTGGCTCATGATTTTGCCTTCTTCGCATACTTGTTGGCCAGATCCTGGGTTTTTTCCGTGTTTGAATCACGTAGTAATGTGGTAACACACTGAAGCAGTCAATTAAACCTGGTTTCGATCAGTATTTCAGAGGATAACACCGGTTAGGTCTGGGTTAGGTCCGGGATATGCCCGCATCTGGCTCATGATTTTGCCTTTTTCGCAAACTTGTTGGCCAGATCCTGGATTTTTTCGTGTTTCAATCACGTAGTAATGTGGTAACACACTGAGGCAGTCTATTAAACCTGGATTCGGACAGTACTTTAGAGGATAACACCGGTTAGGTCTGGGTTATGCCCGCATCTGGCTCATGATTTTGCCTTCTTCGCATACTTGTTGGCCAGATCCTGGGTTTTTTTCGTGTTTGAATCACGTAGTAATGTGGTAATACACTGAAGCAGTCAATAAAACCTGGTTTCGATCAATATTTTAGAGGATAACACCGGTTAGGTCTGGGTTAGATCTGGGTTATGCCCGCATCTGGCTCATGATTTTGCCTTCTTCGCATACTTGTTGGCCAGATCCTGGGGTTTTTTCGTGTTTGAATCACGTAGTAATGTGGTAATACACTGAAGCAGTCAATAAAACCTGGTTTCGATCAATATTTTAGAGGATAACACCGGTTAGGTCTGGGTTAGGTCTGGGACTTGCGCGCATATGGCTTATACTTTCGCCTTTTTCGCAAACTTGTTGGCCAGATCCTGGGTATTTTCCGTGTTTGAAACACGTAGTAATGTGGTAACACACTGAAGCAGTCAATTAAACCTGGTTTCGATCAATATTTCAGAGGATAACACCGGTTAGGTCTGGGTTAGGTCTGGGTTAGGTCTGGGTTAGGTCTGGGATATGCCCGCATCTGGCTCATGATTTTGCCTTCTTCGTATACTTGTTGGCCAGATCCTGGGTTTTTTCCGTGTTTGAATCACGTAGTAATGTGGTAATACCCTGAAGCAGTCAATTAAACCTGGTTTCGATCAATATTTTAGAGGATAACACCGGTTAGGTCTGGGTTAGGTCTGGGTTAGGTCTGGGTTATGCCCGCATCTGGCTCATGATTTTGCCTTCTTCGCATACTTGTTGGCCAGATCCTGGGTTTTTTCCGTGTTTGAATCACGTAGTAATGTGGTAACACACTGAAGCAGTCAATTAAACCTGGTTTCGATCAGTATTTCAGAGGATAACACCGGTTAGGTCTGGGTTAGGTCCGGGATATGCCCGCATCTGGCTCATGATTTTGCCTTTTTCGCAAACTTGTTGGCCAGATCCTGGATTTTTTCGTGTTTCAATCACGTAGTAATGTGGTAACACACTGAGGCAGTCTATTAAACCTGGATTCGGACAGTACTTTAGAGGATAACACCGGTTAGGTCTGGGTTATGCCCGCATCTGGCTCATGATTTTGCCTTCTTCGCATACTTGTTGGCCAGATCCTGGGTTTTTTTCGTGTTTGAATCACGTAGTAATGTGGTAATACACTGAAGCAGTCAATAAAACCTGGTTTCGATCAATATTTTAGAGGATAACACCGGTTAGGTCTGGGTTAGATCTGGGTTATGCCCGCATCTGGCTCATGATTTTGCCTTCTTCGCATACTTGTTGGCCAGATCCTGGGGTTTTTTCGTGTTTGAATCACGTAGTAATGTGGTAATACACTGAAGCAGTCAATAAAACCTGGTTTCGATCAATATTTTAGAGGATAACACCGGTTAGGTCTGGGTTAGGTCTGGGACTTGCGCGCATATGGCTTATACTTTCGCCTTTTTCGCAAACTTGTTGGCCAGATCCTGGGTATTTTCCGTGTTTGAAACACGTAGTAATGTGGTAACACACTGAAGCAGTCAATTAAACCTGGTTTCGATCAATATTTCAGAGGATAACACCGGTTAGGTCTGGGTTAGGTCTGGGATATGCGCGCATCTGGCTTATACTTTCTCCTTTTTCGCAAACTTGTTGGCTAGATCCTGGGCTTTTTTCCGGTTTGAATAACGCAGTAATGTGGTACCACACTGAAGCAGTCAATTAAACCTGGTTTCGATCAATATTTTAGAGGATAACGCCGGTTAGGTCCGGGTTAGGTCTGGGAAATGCGCGAATCTGGCTTATACTTTCGCCTTCTTCGCAAACTTGTTGGCCAGATCCTGGGTATTTTCCGTGTTTGAAACACGTAGTAATGTGGTAACACACTGAAGCAGTCAATTAAACCTGGTTTCGATCAATATTTCAGAGGATAACACCGGTTAG
This sequence comes from Colletes latitarsis, assembly GCF_051014445.1. Classification (NCBI taxonomy): domain Eukaryota; kingdom Metazoa; phylum Arthropoda; class Insecta; order Hymenoptera; family Colletidae; genus Colletes; species Colletes latitarsis. Next base: position 512,982 of record NW_027488373.1, on the reverse strand, counting down.
GTCTGGGTTAGGTCTGGGATATGCGCGCATCTGGCTTATACTTTCTCCTTTTTCGCAAACTTGTTGGCTAGATCCTGGGCTTTTTTCCGGTTTGAATAACGCAGTAATGTGGTAACACACTGAAGCAGTCAATTAAACCTGGTTTCGATCAATATTTTAGAGGATAACACCGGTTAGGTCTGGGTTAGGTCTGGGATTTGCGCGCATATGGCTTATACTTTCGCCATTTTCGCATACTTGTTGGCCAGATCCTGGCCTTTTTTCGTGTTTGAATCACGTAGTAATGTGGTAATACACTGAAGCAGTCAATAAAACCTGGTTTCGATCAATATTTTAGAGGATAACACCGGTTAGGTCTGAGTTAGGTCTGGGTTATGCCCGCATCTGGCTCATGATTTTGCCTTCTTCACATACTTGTTGGCCAGATCCTGGGGTTTTTTCGTGTTTGAATCACGTAGTAATGTGGTAACACACTGAAGCAGTCAATTAAACCTGGTTTCGATCAATATTTTAGAGGATAACACCGGTTAGGTCTGGGTTAGGTCTGGGTTATGCCCGCATCTGGCTCATGATTTTGCCTTCTTCGCATACTTGTTGGCCAGATCCTGGGTTTTTTCCGTGTTTGAATCACGTAGTAATGTGGTAACACACTGAAGCAGTCAATAAAAACTGGTTTCGTTCAATATTTTAGAGGATAACACCGGTTAGGTCTGGGTTAGGTCTGGGATTTGCGCGCATCTGGCTTATACTACCGCCTTTTTCGCAAACTTGTTGGCCAGATCCTGGGTTTTTATCGTGTTTCAATCACGTAGTAATGTGGTAACACACTGAGGCAGTCTATTAAACCAGGATTAGAACAGTATTTTAGAGGATAACACGGGTTAGGTCTGGGATAGGTCCGGGATATGCCCGCATCTGGCTCATGATTTTGCCTTCTTCGCATACTTGTTGGCCAGATCCTGGGTATTTTCCGTGTTTGAAACACGTAGTAATGTGGTAACACACTGAAGCAGTCAATAAAACCTGGTTTCGATCAATATTTTAGAGGATAGCACCGGTTAGGTCTGGGTTAGGTCTGGGTTAGGTCTGGGTTAGGTCTGGGATATGCCCGCATCTGGCTCATGATTTTGCCTTCTTCGTATACTTGTTGGCCAGATCCTGGGTTTTTTCCGTGTTTGAATCACGTAGTAATGTGGTAATACCCTGAAGCAGTCAATTAAACCTGGTTTCGATCAATATTTTAGAGGATAACACCGGTTAGGTCTGGGTTAGGTCTGGGTTAGGTCTGGGTTATGCCCGCATCTGGCTCATGATTTTGCCTTCTTCGCATACTTGTTGGCCAGATCCTGGGTTTTTTCCGTGTTTGAATCACGTAGTAATGTGGTAACACACTGAAGCAGTCAATTAAACCTGGTTTCGATCAATATTTCAGAGGATAACACCGGTTAGGTCTGGGTTAGGTCCGGGATATGCCCGCATCTGGCTCATGATTTTGCCTTTTTCGCAAACTTGTTGGCCAGATCCTGGATTTTTTCGTGTTTCAATCACGTAGTAATGTGGTAACACACTGAGGCAGTCTATTAAACCTGGATTCGGACAGTACTTTAGAGGATAACACCGGTTAGGTCTGGGTTATGCCCGCATCTGGCTCATGATTTTGCCTTCTTCGCATACTTGTTGGCCAGATCCTGGGTTTTTTTCGTGTTTGAATCACGTAGTAATGTGGTAATACACTGAAGCAGTCAATAAAACCTGGTTTCGATCAATATTTTAGAGGATAACACCGGTTAGGTCTGGGTTAGATCTGGGTTATGCCCGCATCTGGCTCATGATTTTGCCTTCTTCGCATACTTGTTGGCCAGATCCTGGGGTTTTTTCGTGTTTGAATCACGTAGTAATGTGGTAATACACTGAAGCAGTCAATAAAACCTGGTTTCGATCAATATTTTAGAGGATAACACCGGTTAGGTCTGGGTTAGGTCTGGGACTTGCGCGCATATGGCTTATACTTTCGCCTTTTTCGCAAACTTGTTGGCCAGATCCTGGGTATTTTCCGTGTTTGAAACACGTAGTAATGTGGTAACACACTGAAGCAGTCAATTAAACCTGGTTTCGATCAATATTTCAGAGGATAACACCGGTTAGGTCTGGGTTAGGTCTGGGATATGCGCGCATCTGGCTTATACTTTCTCCTTTTTCGCAAACTTGTTGGCTAGATCCTGGGCTTTTTTCCGGTTTGAATAACGCAGTAATGTGGTACCACACTGAAGCAGTCAATTAAACCTGGTTTCGATCAATATTTTAGAGGATAACGCCGGTTAGGTCCGGGTTAGGTCTGGGAAATGCGCGAATCTGGCTTATACTTTCGCCTTCTTCGCATACTTGTTGGCCAGATCCTGGGTTTTTTTCGTGTTTGAATCACGTAGGAATGTGGTAACACACTGAAGCAGTCAATTAAACCTGGTTTCGATCAATATTTTAGAGGATAACGCCGGTTAGGTCTGGGTTAGGTCTGGGAAATGCGCGCATCTGGCTTATACTTTCGCCTTTTTCGCAAACTTGTTGGCCAGATCCTGGGTATTTTCCGTGTTTGAAACACGTAGTAATGTGGTTACGCACTGAAGCAGTCAATTAAACCTGGTTTCGATCAATATTTTAGAGGATAACGCCGGTTAGGTCTGGGTTAGGTCTGGGAAATGCGCGCATCTGGCTTATACTTTCGCCTTTTTCGCAAACTTGTTGGCCAGATCCTGGGTTTTTTTCGTGTTTGAATCTCGTAGTAATGTGGTAACACACTGAAGCAGTCAATTAAACCTGGTTTCGATCAATATTTCAGAGGATAACACCGGTTAGGTCTGGGTTAGGTCCGGGATATGCCCGCATCTGGCTCATGATTTTGCCTTCTTCGCATACTTGTTGGCCAGATCCTGGGCTTTTTTCGTGTTTGAATCACGTAGTAATGTGGTAACACACTGAAGCAGTCAATTAAACCTGGTTTCGATCAATATTTTAGAGGATAACACCGGTTATGTCAGGGTTAGGTCTGGGTTATGCCCGCACCTGGCTCATGATTTTGCCTTCTTCGCATACTTGTTGGCCAGATCCTGGGTTTTTTTCGTGTTTGAATCTCGTAGTAATGTGGTAACACACTGAAGCAGTCAATTAAACCTGGTTTCGATCAATATTTTAGAGGATAACACCGGTTAGGTCTGGGTTAGGTCTGGGATTTGCGCGCATATGGCTTATACTTTCGCCTTTTTCGCAAACTTGTTGGCCAGATCCTGGGTTTTTTTCGTGTTTGAAACACGTAGTAATGTGGTAACACACTGAAGCAGTCAATTAAACCTGGTTTCGATCAATATTTCAGTGGATAACACCGGTTAGGTCTGGGTTAGGTCTGGGATATGCGCGCATCTGGCTTATACTTTCTCCTTTTTCGCAAACTTGTTGGCTAGATCCTGGGCTTTTTTCCGGTTTGAATAACGCAGTAATGTGGTACCACACTGAAGCAGTCAATTAAACCTGGTTTCGATCAATATTTTAGAGGATAACGCCGGTTAGGTCCGGGTTAGGTCTGGGAAATGCGCGAATCTGGCTTATACTTTCGCCTTCTTCGCATACTTGTTGGCCAGATCCTGGGTTTTTTTCGTGTTTGAATCACGTAGGAATGTGGTAACACACTGAAGCAGTCAATTAAACCTGGTTTCGATCAATATTTTAGAGGATAACGCCGGTTAGGTCTGGGTTAGGTCTGGGAAATGCGCGCATCTGGCTTATACTTTCGCCTTTTTCGCAAACTTGTTGGCCAGATCCTGGGTATTTTCCGTGTTTGAAACACGTAGTAATGTGGTTACGCACTGAAGCAGTCAATTAAACCTGGTTTCGATCAATATTTTAGAGGATAACGCCGGTTAGGTCTGGGTTAGGTCTGGGAAATGCGCGCATCTGGCTTATACTTTCGCCTTTTTCGCAAACTTGTTGGCCAGATCCTGGGTTTTTTTCGTGTTTGAATCTCGTAGTAATGTGGTAACACACTGAAGCAGTCAATTAAACCTGGTTTCGATCAATATTTCAGAGGATAACACCGGTTAGGTCTGGGTTAGGTCCGGGATATGCCCGCATCTGGCTCATGATTTTGCCTTCTTCGCATACTTGTTGGCCAGATCCTGGGCTTTTTTCGTGTTTGAATCACGTAGTAATGTGGTAACACACTGAAGCAGTCAATTAAACCTGGTTTCGATCAATATTTTAGAGGATAACACCGGTTATGTCAGGGTTAGGTCTGGGTTATGCCCGCACCTGGCTCATGATTTTGCCTTCTTCGCATACTTGTTGGCCAGATCCTGGGTTTTTTTCGTGTTTGAATCTCGTAGTAATGTGGTAACACACTGAAGCAGTCAATTAAACCTGGTTTCGATCAATATTTTAGAGGATAACACCGGTTAGGTCTGGGTTAGGTCTGGGTTATGCCCGCATCTGGCTCATGATTTTGCCTTCTTCGCATACTTGTTGGCCAGATCCTGGGGTTTTTTCGTGTTTGAATCACGTAGTAATGTGGTAACAAACTGAAGCAGTCAATAAAACCTGGTTTCGATCAATATTTTAGAGGATAACACCGGTTAGGTCTGGGTTAGGTCTGGGATTTGCGCGCATATGGCTTATACTTTCGCCTTTTTCGCAAACTTGTTGGCCAGATCCTGGGTTTTTTTCGTGTTTGAATCACGTAGTAATGTGGTAACACACTGAAGCAGTCAATAAAACCTGGTTTCGATCAATATTTTGGAGGATAACACCGGTTAGGTCTGGGTTAGGTCTGGGATTTGCGCGCATCTGGCTTATACTTTCGCCTTTTTCGCAAACTTGTTGGCCAGATCCTGGGTTTTTTTCGTGTTTGAATCACGTAGTAATGTGGTAACACACTGAAGCAGTCAATTTAACCTGGTTTCGATCAATATTTCAGAGGATAACACCGGTTAGGTCTGGGTTAGGTCTGCGATATGCGCGCATCTGGCTTATACTTTCACCTTTTTCGCAAACTAGTTGGCCAGATCCTTGGTTTTTTCCGTGTTTGAATCACGTAGTAATGTGGTAACACACTGAAGCAGTCAATAAAACCTGGTTTCGTTCAATATTTTAGAGGATAACACCGGTTAAGTCTGGGTTAGGTTTGGGATTTGCGCGCATCTGGCTTATACTACCGCCTTTTTCGCAAACTTGTTGGCCAGATCCTGGGTTTTTATCGTGTTTCAATCACGTAGTAATGTGGTAACACACTGAGGCAGTCTATTAAACCTGGATTAGACCAGTATTTTAGAGGATAACACCGGTTAGGTCTGGGATAGGTCCGGGATATGCCCGCATCTGGCTCATGATTTTGCCTTCTTCGCATACTTGTTGGCCAGATCCTGGGTTTTTTTCGTGTTTGAATCACGTAGTAATGTGGTAACACACTGAAGCAGTCAATTAAACCTGGTTCCGATCAATATTTTAGAGGATAACACCGGTTAGGTCTGGGTTAGGTCTGGGTTATGCCCGCATATGGCAAATGATTTTGCGTTCTTCGCATACTTGTTGGCCAGATCCTGGGTTTTTTTCGTGTTTGAATCACGTAGTAATGTGGTAACACACTGAAGCAGTCAATTGAACCTGGTTTCGATCAATATTTTAGAGGATAACACCGGTTAGGTCTGGGTTAGGTCTGGGTTATGCCCGCATCTGGCTCATGATTTTGCCTTCTTCGCATACTTGTTGGCCAGATCCTGGGTTTTTTTCGTGTTTGAATCACGTAGTAATGTGGTAACACACTGAAGCAGTCAATTAAACCTGGTTTCGATCAATATTTTAGAGGATAACACCGGTTAGGTCTGGGTTAGGTCTGGGATATGCGCGTATCTGGCTTACACTTTCGCCATTTTCGCAAACTTGTTGCCCAGATCCTGGGTTTTTTCCGTGTTTGAATCACGTAGTAATGTTGTACCACACTGAGGCAGCCAATTAAACCTGGTTTCGATCCATAGTTCAGAGGATAACACCGGTTAGGTCTGGGATAGGTCCGGGAAATGCACGCATCTGGCTCATGATTTCGCCTTTTTCGCAAACTTGTTGGCCAGATCCTGGGTTTTTTCCGTGTTTGAATCACGTAGTAATGTGGTAATACACTGAAGCAGTCAATTAAACCTGGTTTCGATCAGTACTTTAGAGGATAACACCGGTTAGGTCTGGGTTAGGTCTGGGTTATGCCCGCATCTGGCTCATGATTTTGCCTTCTTCGCATACGTGTTGGCCACGTGTTGACGATAAAACTGTAAGATATAGGATGAATTAAGTTCCATGTCCCTAAAATTTTCCAAATCATAAATTTAAAAATGATTTAGATATTTAGATGATTTTAGTGTGGGTATTTATACAAGTATGTAAATCTCTATTTATGCATAACATGTTACCCCTAAATGGGCAAGTTAATGAATTATATACATGTTAATTGTATAATAATAACCCTTTGTTCCTCATAAAAATTCATAACTGAATTGCTATCATTCTAAAAAAATCCATCCCAAAATATATTGTCAAAACTAGTAATAAATTATTTGAACAAGGTGATAACAGATTTGAAATATTTAATAAAATTTAAATACCAGTAGTATTAATAAAAGATAATATTAATACTATTTTGACACTGTTATTTGATTTTAATATTAATTATAGATACTTTGATTATTGATTTATTAAAACATAAAGTTAATGAAGTCCCAGTAGATTATAAATATTTTAAAGAGCATGAATTAGCATAGAATTTCATAAAAAATTTGATGAGTGATAGAAGTAACTTGAATAATCTGAATTTTGTAGCTTTTACTATATCTTTGGATATGGAATCACAGATTCATTTTATTAATAAAAATAGAGATAGTACTGATGATTTACTCAGACTCGTTAAAGTAAGTGGGCCAAGTGGGAAGAATATTAAGATAGGTAGATAGATATTGGTAAAAGTATTCCTCTTGTCCTTATATAGGAAATCTTTAATATTACAAATAAACTCTTTCTGTAAAATCTTGAACTTATCATTACAATTTATAGAATTAAAGTCAACGCATCTAATAATGAAAGTAGAAACTGACTTTAAAATCTTGTCTATTGGATAACATAGAGTTAGATTCTTTTATCGATGAATTATGAACAAACTGAACTGAAGTATTTTATAGACTTGTCAAGAACGTTTTTTGGTATATTCCTAGCAAACGACCCGTTCAACGATCGGGATGAGTTATACGTAATTCGATTCGTCTAATTCAGTATATTATTTCATTAGTATATGCATTTCATTATCTGCGGAAATTCGGTATTTTTACAAAGTAACTAAGTATTTTAAATATATTCTGACAGGTTCACAGGTGGAAACAAGTGACTGTCGTTACCTGTGTTCAAAATGCCAGCTAGTCAAATGCTAATTTGTTAACAATAACATTTATTGAATGAAATTTCTGCTATTTCTGCAAATATCTCATTGAATAAATCACCATCTTTCTATTATATATACATTTACTAAATACATAATGGCTCAGGTATCCAATGAAGTTACTCTTATTGAAAATATAAAATATTGATAGTATTATATGTTAGAAAAAAGTGGTTTCTTCAATTTAATTCATGTAAGCATCAGTAATGAGATCTTGAAAATTGACGCTGTGATTAATTTTCAAATGGCCTCTGTGCCATTATTTCTACAACAAAATGTTGATTCATCAGTCTCTATCTACTCTACCCTTCCACAATTGCTGCGCAGTATTTTTATTTAATGTTAGTTATATAATATCACGACATTGCTCATAATTATATGTTAGCATATATGGTAATTTTAAAACAATATCTGTAACTGAGTTTGTTTTTAGAAAAACACGTTCTTTGCTTTTCAAATATCTTTATATAATGCAATGGCTTTTAAAAAATAAGGGTATAAACATCTCACCGTAAACCGTAAATAGTTTACATTTTAAAGATCCAGAAACAGGCGCTCATACGAATAAAACAGAAACTACGTGGAAGCATAGTAAACACTTTTTGCCTGAATATTGTCGGTTAGTATTTGCAGTTCCACACGTTTTTTAATATGTTTTTCTAACATATAATACAAAATAATAAATATTATATTTTCTATTTTCAGCAAAAAAGATAATTTCATTGGGTACTTAAGCCATTACGTGTTTTATAAACCTTCCAAGCAAGGAAAGGATGATTTATTTAATCAGTTCTTAAAAGAAATTTCAGAAATTTCATTTGATGATGATCGATTCTGTAAAAAATCAAAATATACCAGACTTAGATGATAATGAAATTTAATAATAAAAACAAGTTAAACCAACGTACTGCGTACAATAGTAATTTACTATATATTGTAAACACTGTCAGCGACGGGGAGACATTTTTTACTGTTGCTGCATGTACTGTCTACATACCTGGTTTTAATACTGTCCACCTGACCGACTCGTGGAAGTTCTATGCCTAAAAAAATGATTTTTATGCATCATACAAATTCTTCTACAAATTCCCATTTGACAATGTAGAATAGATCCAATTAGATAAATTATTTATAATTTTTAAAATGAACATAGCAACGATGGTCACTAGTTTCTATCTGTGAACCTGTCAAAAAATCTACTTGACCTTACTTTTTTACTGTAACTTTTTATAATAACTGTTAAAATACTGTTTATATTATTTATTATAATGAATCTTGTTACAAAACAAACACACTTATTTTCCATTGTGAAAAGAAAACTTAAAAACTAAAAGAACATTCCTCTACATGTGCTTCTTTCACACACACACACACACACACACCACACTACCCCTCTTATCTGAAACGGTAAACTCCTAAACACTAAAGAAACTAACGAATTTTAAGTCATATTTCTAACACGCCTTCTTGACTTAAAATTTATCAAAACAACAACAAAAATTTTGCCTTTCCTAACGATTTAGTCAGTACATCTGCAATTTGATCGTCCGTAGTCACACTTATTAGTCCCTTTTTTCATAATCATAAACAAAATGATAACTTATATCTATATGCTTGGAATTTTTTGAAAATTTTCCATTTTTTGATAAGGCTATCGCTCCAATATTGTCTTCATATATTTTTACTGGATTGTCATTCTTCACGTCAAAAACAGATAAAATGCCCTTAATTGGAATGATTTCTTCTACACAATCAGCAAGAGCGTAGTATTCAGCATGCGTTGAGGCTCTGGAGACAATTTTTTGTTTTTGCGATTTCCATAGTACTACATTTCCAAAAACTCGTATGATTATCCCTGTAGTCGATTTTCTGTCCGTAGTGTCTGCAGCCCAATCAGCGTCAACAAATGCATCCATTATTTCCTGAGTAGTTGAGTTATAAACAAGATTTATGGAACGAGTGTGATACAAGTATTTTAGAACACGTGTGCTGTCATAGCTATTTTGGAATCGACTTAGGTAATTGACCGCAAATGAAATGTCTGGGCGAGTACCATTTGCAATATACAATAATGCTCCAATTAAATTCCTATATTTCAGTTCTTCATCCACTATATCAGCAGGTTCAATTTTTCGATTCATTTCCATAGGTGTATCGAACCTTTTACTATTTATTATTCCGTACTTATGACTAAGATTTTCAATATATTTTTCTTGATTCAAGTATATTTCCTCTTTACTTTGGTTACGTTGTACTTCAATTCCCAAGTATTGCTTTATTTGTCCCAAGTCTTTCATGCGAAATCGTTTATTAAGCATGATCTTAACTTCATCTATAGCCATTTCATTTATACCACTGATTAATATATCATCCACATATAAAATAATATATATTTTTGTGTCGTTTATCTCTCCAGTATACAGACAGTAATCATAATCAGATCTTTTAAAATGCAAGCTTATCATGTAATTATGAAAACAATCATACCAGTCACGTGGACTTTCTCTCAATCCATAAAGCGCCTTCTTAAGTAAACAAACCTTATCTGACTGTATATTACTACCATCAGGAGGGTAGATGTAAACTTCAGACTTGATATTTCCGTTTAAAAAAGCTGTTTGAACATCCATTTGTTCTATTTTTAAATTTTTAACACATGCAATTGACAGCAACACCTTTAGCGTGCTCATTCTTGCAACCGGTGAATAAACTTCTTCATCGCTTTGGTACAACTGTTGGAAATGCGACTTTGGCGACAATGCGCGCTTTGCATACTCCATCTGTCTTAATTCTATATATCCACTTTACTTCAATTATTTTCTTATTTATTGGAACGTTGACCAAATCCCATGTGTCGTTTTCTTTTAAACCATCAAGTTCTTGTTTCATAGCCGCTTTCCATTTTCTTGACTCTTCGCAGTTCAATGGTTCTTGGTAGTTTTCAGGTATCAAAGCATTGCAATAGTTTGTATATACGACATGATCATCAAATTTCACACATTATGTTACGCTTGGGGCGTGTATCTTATTTAACTTCCTCAGTTTTGCTGCATTGATAATCGTCAGTTTTATTTTCTTTTATTTTCAAAACTCTTTCTTCTTCTTCTTCTTCTTCTTTTGGCGTTTCCCCTTCGTATTTTTCTTCGTTATCAGTATTTCTATAAATGGTATATCTTGCACGTGACGACTTACAACTATTTTGTCATTAACCAATATCTGTATACCCTATTAATATTAATTCCTTTTTCGGCCTTTGGATTTAGCTTTGAATATCTGCATGCCTCGGGAATTCGTACAAAAGCAGTGCTTCCATATAAGTGTAAGTTTGAAACATCAGCCCTTTTATTAAAAAATATTTCATATGGTGTTTTTCTTATTCTTGTGTTTGCTAATAGGCGATTTCCAATGTAGGCAGCCGTGTAAATACATTCTGGCCAATAAAACTTGTCGACATTTGCCTCTGACAGCAAGCAGCGTGCACGATCCATTATCGTTCTGTTGTGCCTTTCGGCGACTCCGTTCAATTCGTGTGTGTATGCTGGTCCTGGTTTCAAATAAATACCTTCTCGTTTCGCTAATTCATCAAAGTTTTTGTTAAGATATGATTCTCTTCCATTGTCACATCGAATTTCTTTAATACTTTTTCCAGTTTGATTTTTTACTAATTTCCTAATATACCTAATGAAGCAATAAAAAACATCACTTTTTTGTTTTATGCAATACACAACAGCAATTTTACTGAAATCATCTATAAAAGACACAAAGTATTTCTCACCATTATGACCTGTCTGAGTTATTGGACCATGGACATCTGTATGGACTATTTGTAACAAATCATTTGCTCTTGTACGTTTGTTTTTAAATTTCAAATTTGTCATTTTATTCTCCGGACAAACTTCGCATTTTATAAATTCGTTTTCGAGTTTCACCGGTGTTCCATTTAGCAGCTGAGCTTCACACAAATATTTTAAATCTCTAAAATTTGTGTGACAAGGTATATATCTATGCCATTTTTCTATATTTGAAATTCCCATTGAACTAGTGTACGTACTTGTTTTCTTATTCTCAAGTCTGGCAACTTCTCCATTTAATTCAAAGAGTTTATTTCTTTTAACAGCAATAGCAATGAGTTTTTCTTTCGAATTACAAATTTTATTGTAATTCATTGTCTTTCTCAAACATTATTTTTAATTGTTTTGATTTACAAATACAAGAGACACTTAGTAAGTTTTGTTTCATTTCTGGTACATAGTATATACATTTTTAATCTTTATTTCCTCCGACTTATCATTAATGTTAATCATTACATTACCAATTTTTCCAGATATTAGTTTAAAACCATCACCAACTTTAATATCAACCGGGTTTTGTAGATTTTTGGATTCATAAAAGTACTCATCTGTGTTTATTATGTGATCTGAGCAACCACTATCTAGTAGCCATTTAATATTTCTACTTCTTCTATTTTGCTACTTTTCATTACTTCAACCTTGAATGAATTGTAATTTCTACTGTCATCTAGACTCGAATTTCCAGCCACTTTTCTATCGTGTCTATTTTGTATATGTTTGAAAAGGTTGCATTTTGTAATAATTATTAAAGTTTTCTGGGCAGTAACGTTGGATGTGCCCTGACTTATTACACTGACTTAACATACCGCTTCAGTAGTCGTTGCACTGCTATGCTGATTATCCTTTGAATTGAGATACTTGTTCTGATTGCGTTGTACGTGTCGAAACCTATGACCTCTAGGATTTTTAGTTAAATTTGAACTAAAAGTGCAAGTGTAATTTCTGCTGTACTCAAAGTAGTAACTCTTACCGTTTCTCTTTTGATACTCTAACAGTAATTTAGATTTTACATACTCAACTGTTTTCTCCTTCGTTGGCAGTGCATCAATAATATCAACAATACGTGAGAAGTTAACGTTAATAACAGATAATTCAATTTATCCTCTTCATTCACAGTCTCACCAGTATTTTTGAGCCTATTTATATGCGTTTCAAATTCGTTAAAGAAGTCACTTGGATTTTCACCTTCTTTCAGTTTTAATTCTAACAATCTTCTTTTACACAATAGCTTTACTGCACTGTTTTTAACTAGATAAATTTCGTCAAGCTTTGCAATCATATTTTTCGCAGTCGTTTCTGATATTATTAATTCTAACTGAGTGTTTGAAATACTGTTTACGATGTAACTTTTTGCTTTAATTTCCTTTTTTATTCCAATCTTCGACTCTTATTTCAGCCGGTCTTTCATCATGTAGAATAACCTCGTTACAGTCTTTCATTTCTAAAAATAAATTTAGCCTGAATTTCCAGTTCCATAAAATATTTGTAACATGAAATCGTCCTTTTTTTCACTTGCCATGCTTCAAACTTAGGTTATCTTCCTTTCACAACTAAATTTCTTTTCTTTACTGTTAACGAACAAACCACGGACCTCTGCTACCATGTTAAAATACTGTTTATATTATTTATTATAATGAATCTTGTTACAAAACAAACACACTTATTTTCCATTGTGAAAAGAAAACTTAAAAACTAAAAGAACATTCCTCGACGTGTGCTTCTCTCACAAACACACACACAAACACACATGCGCGCGCACACACTCCTAAACACTAAAGAAACTAACGAATTTTAAGTCATATTTCTAACAATAACAGTAACAGTTTATAAAAAAATAACGAATTTCCACAGATACATAGAAATGCATATCAATAATGTACTGAATTAGGCGAATCGAATAATGTATAACTCACCCCGATCCGTGAACGGGCCTAGCGTTTGCTAGGAATATAATGTTCCATAACTTTTCAACAAAGTCTAAAATTTTTCCCAAGGGTTTTTGAATACCTATACACTGTATAGATATCCTGTTTCCTTCAACCGAACGACATGTGTCCCTAAAAAATATATTTATAAAGTAAGTCGGTCAAGTAGGAAGAATATTCAGATATTTAAGAATATGAATATATTGGTAAAAATATCCATTCCTCTTACCTTTATGTCCTGTGTATTGGATAATATAGATTTACATACTTTTACCGCTGAATTCGAAATTCTGAACTAAACATAGGTACAGGACTCGTAAAAACCGTTTTTTATTCTTTTTATAGTTTTATCTGTTTTCCAAAAAACAACCAATTAAATTAAGTTGCAAGAATGCAAAAGCGATAAAACTTACAGAGGCTTTAATAGAAAATTATAAAACAAAATGTTTACTTAAGACTTTACCTTTTGTAAAAACCGGCGATATTGACTGTGTGTGTGTGTAAATCGTCGTACGTTCGTGCCCGGTGCAGTAAAACACGTGCATCGATCTAGGTTACGTACGTTCCTCACGTGCCACTTTCTCAATCTATACTTTTACATAAAAATTACTTAGAAAATCACTCCTACTCCTCATTTGGACAGAATTTTTACTTTCATGATTTTAGCGAAAAGTCGTTTTCCTGCTCGGGGAACACATATGTACAGGGTGTTCGGCCACCCCTGGGAAAAATTTTATTGGGGGATTCTAGATGCCAAAATACGAAAATACAGACGAAAATCAAGAATACCAATTTGTTGATAGAGGCTACGTTGAAAAGTTATTAACAATTAAACTCAAAAATTTCAAATCGTTCTGGAAAAATTGTTATCGGTTGCGGGGGTCAATTGCAATCATTTTTGGTGAATACACATACCTCCGAAATCTTACCCACTTTCGAGATAAAAATTCGAGAATGTGTGAAATTTTTTCGATGGAAAAGAAAAATTTCAAATCGTTTTGGAAAAATTGTTATCGGTTGCGGGGGTTACTTACAACCATTTTGGGTGAATCGTCATACCCCCCTAATCATACGCATTTTCGAGAAAGAAATTCAGTACGGGCGGAACTTTAAACGTTAATAACTTTTTAATAAAGCCTCCATTAACAAATTGGTATTCTTGATTTTCGTCTTACTTTGGTCTCTAGAATCCCCTGGGAGAAATTGTAATGGGAGATTCTAGAGGTTAAAGTAGGATGAAAATCAAGAATACCAATTTGTTGATGGAGTAATACGATACTAAACAAGTTATTGACGTTTAAAGTTCCGCTCTTACTTTCGAATTTTTTTCTCGAAAATGCGCAGGATTTCGTATGTGGTATGTCTATTCACCGAAAATAATTGTAATTGACCCCCGAAACCGAAAGTAATTTTTTCAGAACGATTTGAAATTTTCTTTTTCTTTCGTCGAAAAATTTAGGCACTGTCTGTCGATTTTTCTTAAAAATTCCTTTCTGATTTTTATTCAGTTTGTAAAATAGTTGTTTAATAATACTCTTTGTGTAGGTACCCATGAGCTCTACTCGCGAAAAAAAACGTTTCATTGGAATATATTCACTATTCACTATATCAGTAGGAGTTGCGGGGGCTGTTTGAAAATTTGACCAGTTATATGGGATTTTTCTCACTTTACGGGGTCAAGGAACAACTTTTCCAACATCTCTACATATTCTCCATTAAAATATGCGTTGTGTTGCTGTTTGAAACATTAAAATCGTTCAATCCGGCTGTCGACCAAAAAAAAAAATGCTTGTAACTGACCCCTGCAACGAAAACTAATTCTTCCAAGACGATTCGAAATTCTTTTTTACTTGAATTTTTTTTGTCGAAACTGAGTAGGATTTCGGGGGTACGATTCTAACTGACCTCCGCGACCAAAAATAATTTTTTCAGAACGATTTGAAATTTTTTTATTTAATGTTATTAATAACTACTTTTTAACGAAACCTCAGTCGAAAAATTGATATTCTTAATTTTCGTCTTATTTTGGCTTCTAGAATCTCCCATTAAAATTTTTCCCAGGGGTGGCCAAACACCCTGTATATATTAAATCAATATTAATGAAATTACACCTTGACCGAATTCATTTCAATCCCCCCACACTAATACATATATTGTGTGTAGCCCATAAATGGTTGAGAATGGAGTCACCTTTCCTATACTGGTATTATTAGATGGTCGCAGGTCCTGCATAAATTTCAATTTACATAATTTTTGTTTTGAGTAAACTCATTTTACTTTTTTGTATATTACCTAATGCAACTCATATTTTCCAGCCATGCGATGTAGGAATATTTAGACGATTAAAAGTTGCATGGCGAAAGGTAGTACAGGAACATAGACAAAGTACGTAGGTAGACTAAACCCATTACGAAGGTGAATTTCGCACCAATATATATATCATACCATATATAAATTCCATGAAGAAGGAAATGCTTTTAAAGCTTGTGGTGGCCTATGACCGTTTAACTCAAATACAATTTACTAGACAAAACGTATTTCAGAAAGAAGAAAATAAATTAGAATTCATGTCGCCAGATGAAACTGACATCAATGACAGCAATATAGGTAGTTTTACATAGCATTCAAGAGCATATTCCAGATGATCTGAGAGGGGAACAATTTTCTTTTCTATATAGAAAATATTAAAATACAATCGGGACACAACTAAGACACAACACAAGACACAACTCGCAGAGAGAAAGCACTGCTGATGTTCAACGCAGTGCAGTTCATAGTAACAGTAAAACCAATACCAGTGTAGAAGACTAATTTAACAACGTTTCGCTAGAAGAAACTAATATATGATATACTGATCATTAATTAACTTTAATATTTCATGACAATGATGCTTTTACTTTTTTCTAATGGGAATTGTTTTGTTTCCGATGGTACTGAAATCAAACTACATTAATTCTACAACGTTACTTTACTTATTTTCTCGTAAAGACAAAGATTCTTCAGAATCTATTCTGGATAAACATTATCAACATTATCAAAAAATTGAAAAAACAACAAAGAAAAGAAAAGAAAAGAAAAGAAATATAGAAAGGTGTGTGCAATCAAAGTTACATCAAAGACATGGAAATAGACTCAGCTTGAAAAAATAGAAGCAATTGATAACCAGGAAAAAGAAAAACAAAGAATGAAAGAAGAACGATTAGAAAAGAAAAAAACAAGCCGAGAAATTAAAAGAAGAAAAGCTATTTGTTAAAGTACTAAGGGACTTTAACGTGGGTCCGGATGAGGGAACAGACAGGTAGAGAAACAGTTACAACTTTTACAAAAAAAGTTAAATTTATTTTACAAAAGATAATTTATTACAAAACTAAAAATGTGAAAATAAATGTAACGGAAAACAAAAAAATGGCGGAAAACACGGCGCACTTTCCCGGCCGGTCTCCTCTTTGCTTTCTCCTAATTCGTTTACCTTGGTGGAGGCCTTCTGTAATACAATTGTACAGCAAAGTGTGAATATTTTGCGGACAGCTTACACGTTAACGCGCGCGTCAGCTGCTTATCTCGCGCTCCAGCGACAGTCTAGTGTGTTTGGAGGGGAGAGCTGCCTGGCAATTCAGCGCTCTAACCAGTGGACTGTATATTCTTTCTGGTCGATGAGATTCGTTTCTTACGATCTCACCGACGTGCACAACCGGGTAGATGAAGATCTCCTCCTATCTACCGTGTTCGCTCTCGCAATGCCACGGACGGGAAACCAAATGGAGGTTGTAAGGCTCCAAGAGGCTATATCCCGCGAGCACGCTCACCGTGCGAGTGGCGTCTGGACACCACCTACGCTAGAGGACGTCTTGTCCTGGTTCGGCTCCCTCGTCAGCTGCTCCTCAGGAGGGACCTGCGGCCTGCCTACGCAGCTGCCTAGCCAGCGATTCCTTTCAGCCAGGAATGCCCGACAGCCAGCCGTAGCGGCCTCGACGGCGGCTCCTTTAGTTCGAGGAACTGGCCTGCGGCTCGCCAGATTAGGACGAAATTCCCCTGCTAACCTATCCACCCTACTTTTACAGCCCAGTGTGGTCGACTCACAGCTGGTAGTAGGTGTAGAGGTGGGAGGAAGGCTCTTCGAACCCTTTGCTCCACCGTACGCTTAGGCTCTACTTATTGTCCCCTCACGACGGTATATTGGAACGGGTTCTCCGAAGCCCGATGCACGGAGAGCACCACGAGGTGATATCCTTCCTGAATATCTACCTTCCGGTTGCTCCTACGCCGTATAGCTCCAGACTGGTCGGTGAAACTTTCCACCCCACCGGTCGGTGTACTCTCTACGGTACACAGGACGGGTGGCTTCAGTGGGTTTCCTACGACTTCTACAAACGGTGAACTACCACCAGGCGATACTAGTATATCAGTATCAGCCTTCCAGTAGCTCTAACCGGATAATTGGAAGAAGACTCAAGGCGATCGACACCGAGTCTCCAACGTCGCAGTCGCATCCACGACCGGCAACGTTCAATCACACTCCTGCGTCTACGATCGCTTCACACCCGGCGTGCCGTGCGATCGCTACAACAACAGGCAGATTGTCCTATCTCTGGGAAAATCTCAAGTCACGATGACGAGATTTTCCACTAAATTATTACGCTGTCCACTTGCTGTTTCTATTTAAGAGCGAGCTTAGCTCACACTCTTCTGAGCTTCGATTGAAAACCGGAGCGAGATCGTAACTAGGTCTGCTCTGGATCACCGACGGCTCAGTACTCAAGCGTGACGATCTGCAAGCAGCCACGGCCCCGGCTAGCTCCGTCGCGCAGGCGCAGTACTGGTTAGCGACGCATCGCGCTGCTGGGCCCCGGGCAGCTCCTCGCTGCGTGGCCATGGCACGGCGCTGCCGCGTTTCGTCTATCGACCTTTCTTCGATAGATCTCGTTTCTCTCTCTTTCTCATCGCTAGCAACACAATTCCTAGAATTTCTCTCAAAACTCGAGAATTCCCGTGAAGCTAACTGGAAAAAACACGTAAATAGCCGCGGTATACAAAACTGAACGATGGAAAATTTCCACGTCAGCACAACCATCTAGAATCCCGCGAATTCAATATAGATACGGGCATCGCGGCCGAGTTTCTCCGTCTCGGACTCACGCGATATTTAAACATACCGCCCCCCTTGCACGAATTGTGCAACACTAAGAGGACGCGGCTGACCCGTACGGCAATGATTTTATGCGAACCGAGAAAGAGAGGCGCGCACTTTTAATTCCAAAAAATTTCAAATTTTTATAATAATTAAAAGTACTTACGATTGTCCCGGGGCGGCTCCACTCAGGAACCGCATTGTGGTCATGAGCATCTGATCCGCCAATGCTCGCGTCGTTGCCTCCACGGTTTCGAGCGTTCCTGGTTGGCGCCACGGACGCCTCCTCGCTCGGCGTGGACCGGGTGGCTGTGTTGGCCGCGATCCGGAAGTACCGGGCATTTCCCCTCAGGGGCTGCCAGCCTTTCAGCTGCAGTACGGGCTTAACGAACCCGGGGTACCCGAGTCATACACACACCGTAAGCCTCCTGTTGGTCGTCACAACGACCCATTCACAATTCCCTATTGGTTTTGTGAATGGTACGTGACGGCAGGAGGAACGGGGGTCTTGGCTTAACCGCCTGGCCCACGAGTATGGCGACTCTATAAAATCGCCCTCCAATCCTAAGCTATGGTGCGCGGCGATGGGATGCATGGTTGGGGGAGAAGGCCCAATCCCAAGCGACCACCTCCGGGGAACCTGCCGAACCCCCGGAGTATTAGGCTTACCCGGGTAAGGCGGCTCTGCCCGGGTGGACCTTTATTTCCGACCATCTCGTGGGACTATTATGGACACAGAAAATAAAATGGGGATGGGGCGGGTTTTGTCGGTTGGGGAGGACGGAGACGGGGTTGGGGTTAGGGTGGCGGCGCTCGCGCCCCACTCAGCGCCAGGTCCGGCTTCGTGGAGGGTGGAGGAGGACGACGAGACGGCGTCGGTCTCGTCCTTCTCCTCCAGCACGAGCCACATAGGCTCTAAGAGGAAGAGGACGGGGCAGGCCGTCGTCGAGGTGGGCGGGGCGATGAGCCCGTCGGTGAGGCTGAGTTGCCTCAGGGACGAGGTGACCGAGGAGATATCGGAGAGGATCTCCTCGTCCCTGAGGCGGGTGGAGAAAGTCGCCGCTGCCTGCGCCTTTAAGGGGCAGAAAAGCGGTGGCGCGGAGGCCCTGAAGGCCGCGGCGGAGGAAATGAGGGAGGCGGCGCGGGAGCTCAGAGGGCGGAACGCCCGTCTGCAGCTCCTGTTGGAGGAGGAGCGACAGGGGAGGAGGAGGGCAGAGGCGCTGTGGAACAGCGCGGCCCTCCCACCCATCCTCCCTCCTCCTCCACCGCCGCGTCCCTCGGCGGAGGTAAATAAGCGGAGTGCGGCGGCAGTGGTGCGGGGCACCGCGGGCCCCTCCACCCGCACTCCGCCCGTGAAGAAGTCCCCGTCCTCCTCAGAAGACGATCTTCTGAGGAGGATTGGGGACATGATTGATGGCAAGCTGGCCGCCTTCCGGGAGGAGCTCCTCGCCGGAAGAGCGGTCAGCAGGAAGGCGGTGCCTCCCCGACCTGTTCCGGTACAGTCGGGGAAGGCAAAGAAGGGCGGAGTGAAGGCTCCGCCCAGCGTTGCGGCACCAGGGCCCCGGGTCGCGACCCCCAAGGGGGGTGGTGTACCCGTGGTCGCGGTGGTCGCGTCCTCCACAGCACCCTCCCAAGGGGGGGTGGCGTGGAGTGAGGTGGTGGGGCGGAAGGCGAAGCGGGCGGCGAGGAAGGCCTCGCAACCGCAGCCTCCGCCTCCGCCGGCGGCGGCCAAGGTAAAGGCCGCGAAGGTCGGGAAGGCACGACCAGGTCGTCCCCCAAAAACGGCAGCGGTGACGCTGACCGTTGCGCAGGGGGGCGACCTGACCCTCGCGGAGGCGATGCGGCTCGCCAGGGAGAATATCTCCCTGGAAGAGCTGGGCATCGCCTCCGTGAGGGCGAAGAGGGCCGTGACCGGGGGTCTCTTGCTGGAGATCCCCGGTGCAGAAGGCGGCGCGAAGGCGGATCGTCTTGCCCAGAGGCTCCGGGAGCAGCTGGGCGAGCGAGGTGTCCGGGTCGCCCGGCCCACGAAGCGCACGGAGATGCGCGTTTGTGGGCTGGACGACTCGGTCAGCGCACAGGATGTGTCCCGTGCCCTTGCTAGGGCGGGGGACTGTCCTGTGGAGGACCTGCGGATCGGAGAGATCCGTAGGTCGCCCTCCGGCCTCGGGTCAGTGTGGGCCCGGTGCCCCCTCTCCGCCGCCCGTAAGGTGGCGGAATCCGGGAGGGTGTTGGTGGGGTGGGTTTCGGCGCGAGTAGAAATCCTCGCGCCGCGCCCGCTCCAGTGTCACCGCTGCCTCGAATTGGGGCATGTGAGGCAGTGGTGCACCTCGCCGGTGGACCGCAGCGGTCAGTGTTACCGCTGCGGTGCCAAAGAGCACCGTGCGAGCCAGTGCTCGGCGGCCCCCCACTGCCCGCTGTGTGCGGACATGGGGAGGCCAGCCGATCACAGGGTGGGGAGCAAGAAGTGCTGCCCCCCCTCCCGGAAGGAGAGGAAGAGGCGGGCTGCACCGGCTCCGGTGCCGAGGGCGGTGGCATCGTCCTCCATGGAGGTGGACGGTGCTACGGGGACGGACGGCCGGGAGGAGGCTGGCGCGGCCATTAATTAATGCCGCCCCGCCTCCTCCTCCAGGCCAACCTCAACCACTGCCGCGCGGCACAGGACTTGATGTCCCAAGTCCTCGCGGAGTGGGGGGTTGGCCTGGCGGTCGCCGCCGAGCCGTACCGCGTCCCTGATCACCCTCATTGGGTGGGCGACGCGGACGGCTTGGTGGCGACGGTATGGGGAGGGGGCGACGGGTCCCCACCGTTCTCCTTGTTGGAGCGCGGTCGGGGATTCGTCGCCGTGGACTGGGGGGGAGTCGCTGTGGTGGGGTGCTACATTTCGCCCCGTAGCGGTCACGCTGCGTTCGAGCTGTACTTGGCCGAGGTCGCGGCATGCGTGCAGCGCTACGCGGCCCGGCCGGTGCTGGTCCTGGGGGATTTTAATGCCAAGTCGGTGGCTTGGGGATCCCCCAGGACCTCCGTTCGCGGCGGGATCCTGGGCGATTGGGCGGCGGGGCTCGACCTCCGGGTATTGAACCGGGGGTCGGAGCACACATGCGTGCGGCGATATGGGGGGTCCATCGTGGATGTTGGATTCGCGACCCCCAACGCCGTGCGCATGGTGTCGGGTTGGCACGTGGTCGCGGGGGCAGAGACACTCTCCGATCACCGGTACATCCGGATGGAGGTCTCTGCCGCCGCGGGTGCATCCCGACACGGCCGCCTGCGTGGCACCCCACCACGCCGCTGGGCGCTTCGGCGCCTGGACAAGGACGCCCTGATGGCAGCTGCCCTCGCTGCAACTTGGCCGCAGGGAGCGGCCGAGTTGCCGAGCATAGAGGAGGAGGTCGCCCGGCTCGGAGCATTGGTCGCGGGTATTTGCGACGCGGCGATGCCTCGGGTCGGGCGGGCTTCTCCTCGCCGGGCGGTGTACTGGTGGTCGGACGCGATCGCGGAGTTGCGAGTCGCGACTGTCCGCGCCCGACGCCAGTGCACCCGCGCGCGCCGTCGTCAACGTACAGGCGACGGCGTGGCGCGAGCGAGGGCAGCTGATGACCTGTATGGAGCATACCGCGTGGCGCGGGTTGCTCTGCAGGTCGCCATCAAACGGGCCAAGACCCAGGCATGGAAGGAGCTCCTCCAGACCCTTGATGACGATCCATGGGGGCGCCCATATAAGGTGGTGCTGAATAAGCTCCGCCCGTGGGCGCCCCCCGTCACCGAGGGTCTTGACCCCCGGCTGCTGGAGGACGTGGTCAATACACTCTTCCCAATTGGGGAGAGGGGACCGCGTCCTCCGGCGGCGGCGGCTGTCCCAGTGGAGTGGACGGCCGAGCTGGGGGTCACGCAGGAGGAGCTGGCAGCGGCCATCAGACGGCTCGGGGTTCGTAACGCGGCCCCGGGTCCGGATGGTGTGCCCGGCCGGGTTTGGGTCTTGACCCAGGGCGTCCTTGGGGCTGACCTCAGGCGGTTGTTCGACCGCTGCCTGAGGGACGGGCGATTCCCCCCCAGTTGGAAGGTGGCGAGGATGGTCCTCCTCCGGAAGGAGGGTCGGCCCGCGGAGTCTCCCTCCGCATACCGGCCCATTTGTCTCCTCGACGAGGTGGGCAAGCTCTTCGAGCGTGTGATTGCTGCCCGCCTCGTCGAGCACCTGTCGCGGGGTGATCCCGGTCTGGCCGACTGCCAGTTCGGTTTCCGGGGGGGCCGATCGACTATCGACGCGATAGGTCGTGTGAGGGCCCTCTCGGAGGCGGCCGTCTCCCGGGGAGGGGTGGCATTGGCAATATCCTTGGATATTGCCAATGCCTTTAACACCCTCCCCTGGGAAGAGATAAGGAGGGGGCTCGAATATCATCGAGTCCCCCCTTGTCTCAGGGCGATCGTCGGGGATTATCTCCGCGGCAGGTGGATCGAGTATCCGGGCCGGGATGGTGATATGCGGAGGGAGGTGTACTGCGGTGTTCCGCAGGGGTCGGTCCTCGGGCCACTCCTGTGGAACATCGCGTACGACTCGGTGTTGCGGGCCGGCCTCCCCGAAGGCGTCAGCACGGTGTGTTATGCGGATGACACACTGGTGCTGGCCGTCGGGGCGCACTGGGGGAGGGCCATGCGTCGCGCGGAGCAGGGGTCGCAACGCGTCGTCGACCGGATCAGGGAGATGGGGATGACGGTGGCGGTCCATAAAACCGAGGTGATTGCGTTTCATTCACCTCGGCAGGATCCGCCACCCCCTCTGGTTCGGGTGGGTGGGGCTGACATCGAGGTGAAGCCCCAGATCAGGTATCTGGGGCTGATCCTCGATAGCCACTGGCGTTTCGAGAAGCATTTCCGCTGCCTGGTCCCCCGGTTGGAAAGGATGGTTGCGGCTCTGGGCCGGATCCTGCCCAACCTGGGGGGCCCGGCGGGCCGAGTTCGTCGCCTCTATGTGGCAATGGTCCAGTCGGTGGCCCTATACGGGGCCCCCGTCTGGGCGGACGACCTGGCTGCCTCCCGGCGCAGCATGACTATGCTGCGTCGGGTGCAGAGGCGCATGGCGCTCGGGGTCGTCCGCGGGTATCGGACCATGTCACATGAGGCGGCGACGGTTCTAGCGGGGATGCCGCCCATGGACCTGCTCGCGCGGTCGCACGCGGTGATGTACCGGCACCGCGTCGACCGTCGCGCGGGGGTGGGGGCGGTCCCGGGCGGGCAGGAACCTGCTTGGGGCGATTTGAAGCGCCAGGCCCGGCAGTCCGTGTGGCTCGCGTGGCAGGAGCGGCTGGCTCTGCCAACCGCGGGGCACCGGACTGTCGGGGCTGTTCGGCCACTCCTGAAGGAGTGGCTGGACAGAGGCCATGGCAGCCTCACCTACCGGATGGCACAGGTGTTTTCCGGGCATGGCAGCTTCGGAAGATACCTGTGCCGGATAGGGAAGGAGCCGACGGCGCGTTGCTGCCACTGCGACGCTGAGCAGGACACGGCGGATCATACCCTGGAGGTATGCCCCGCGTGGGAGGGGGAGCGCCGTGTCCTGGTCGGCGTCGTCGGGCGGGATGTCTCGCTGCCGGGCGTGGTGCGCGCCATGCTCGGCAGCGAGGAGAAGTGGAGGGCCGTGGCCTCCTTCTGCGAGAACGTAATGTTGCAGAAGGAGGCCGCGGGGAGGGAGCGCGAGCTTCAGCGGCGCGCTGAAGCTCGCGCTCGTGCGGTGGCCCGAGGTCGTCGCCCGGTCGCGAGGCGTCGCGGGCGGCCGCCTCGGCGTGGCGGATGACCTAGGCTGGGAGGGGGGTCCTGAGGGGACCCTCCTCCCGCCAGGCGGCGCCGGGTCGGACCGGTTGGGGGTAGGAGTGCCTCCCCCTACCGGTCCGACGCAAGGGGTGGCACCCTCGGCGGTCTGGTGCGGCCATGAACGCCCGGCCGCCGAGGGGTGGAAACGGGGTCGCGGGCGGTTGCGAGTTGGGGCTCGCAGCCGCCACTAAACGCGGCCCCGGGACGGATAGCGGCGGGATGGAGTGGCCCCGTCCCGCCGCTATGAGGCAGTGTGTCTACTGGGGGGACCGATTGTCCCCCCGGGGGATGGGCGCGAAAGCGCGGGCACGGGGAGGATACCGGAAGAATGCTTCGAGCGATTCCCGGTATCCTCCCAAAGCGTGCCGAAGGGTCACCGTGGGGTTTTTAGTGGGTAGGTCCCGCGCCTGTCGTTGTACGGGCGCGGGGAATCCCACACACCCCTCCCACCTCTCCCCAAGGAGGTGGGAGGGAGTCTTTCGAAGATTTTCCCCACGACAAAAAAAAAAAAAAAAAAAAAAAAAAAAAAAAAAAAAAAAAAAAAAGTACCGGGCATTTCCCCTCGGCTCGTCCCCGCTTGGCAGGGGTAAGGAACTTCCGGTGTGGCTGCCTTACGCCTTCTCTTCTTGTGCCGTGGAGCAGGTCTGGCAGGGCCGACTGCCGCGGCTGTCTCCTTCGGCGGCATGGCAGCTGCCGATGTGGCCGGTGCAGCGGCTGAGCCCGCAGCAGTTGGGTCTTGGACTGGTCTCACCGGCTTGTCTGGCTTCCAAGAGCTATGGAGGAGTCGTCCTCCAGGGGCCCACCGGAGGATGTATTTACCTCCGGGTAACTCTACCTGGTGCCTTCCGCCTTCCTCCATTACCCTGGTGGGTACCCGTACCCGGTCCAGGCCGAGGGTAACTTCGACCTCCTGGTCGAGATTGAGCACCGGTTCCTGCTGTCTAGCTGGTGTACCGGCCTCCTCTCCGATTCGCATGATTCGGTCGAACCGAAGATCGATCTCAGGATCTCCTGAGATCAAAATTGTGCCCTCTTCGTTGCTCGTGTCGCTCATCGTGGCTAGAAGTTGACTAATGGCAAGATGGCTCCGTTCGGAGCGCAGATTCAGTCGAGTTGTTTGCGTTGCTAGGCAACCCGTACCTCAGATCTGGCCGTAGCAACGGCGGATAGATATACGTGAATCCTGGTTGCTAAGGACGCGGTGGTACCTCACCGTACAATATCCTTGCCCGATTGATGCTGTATTTCCTATGTTTCCTCGACAGCGACGTTGCCATTTGTCGCTACCGTGGAAAAATCCACCGGCAATTTACACAACCGAGTAATTGGTCGTGTAAAAGCAGATTTCGCCGTGCGTATTTTAACAACACGCGCGTGCCCATCCTGTCCCGAATAAACCTCTTCTATTCGTCCCATATCCCATTGATTAGGGGGAAGCAGAGGATTCTGCACTAAAACCAGATCGTTGATTTTTAGTTGTTCTTGGACAGTACGCCATTTATACCGGTTTTGAAGTTGCGTGAGATAATCACGCGACCAATGTTTCCAGATTTGTTCGTGAAACTTCTGAATCGCCCTCCAACGTGTAAGACGTGAGGTATGCTCAGTTTCCACGGACTTTGTCGGAAGTGCATTTAATGGACCGCCGACTAAAAAATGGCCCGGTGTTAGCGGGGCATAATCATCTGGACTATCACTCATAGCAGCGATCGGCCGAGAGTTTAAACTCGCCTCGATCTTACAGAGTAAAGTCTGCATTTCCTCGCTGGTAGGAGTGAATTCGCCCAGAGTGCGTTTTAGGTGATATTTCACCGATTTCACCCCGGCCTCCTGCATGCCTCCAAAATGAGGTGCACTCGGTGGGTTGAATTTCCACCTTATTCCTTTCTGACCGCATTTACTACGCATTTCTGGTGTATCATACACTGCCTTGAAATTTTCGCGTAATTCTCGATCGGCACCGACAAAGTTAGTTCCGTTGTCACTGAAAATACAGGACGGAACCCCCCTTCGTGCTATAAACCGATCCAGTGCGGCCAGAAAAGCACTCGTCGTATAATCGTGGACGAGTTCTATATGAACAGCTTTTGTCGCGTAGCAGACGAAAACTGCAATGTATGCCTTATGGGCTGTTTTTCCTCGACCGGCGGAATCACGGACTCGAAAGGGTCCCGCGTAATCTATTCCGCAGTTTGAAAAAACTCTCGCCTCGCAGCAACGCTCCGGAATCAAATCCTGCATGATTTGCGTGGAGGTTTTTGCCCTCCATCTCACGCATCGCATGCATTCGTGGATGATCGTTCGTGCCGCGTTTCGGCAGCCAAGGATCCAAAATTTTTGCCTTACGGTATACATGGTTAATTGCAAGCCCCCATGCAACGTGTCCACGTGGCACTGCCTTATAATCAACGTAGATACGTGATGTCTCGGCAGGATTATGGGGTGCTTTGTTTCCCATGTTAATACGGCATTCACCAGTCTTCCCCCGACTCTCAAAACATCTTTGTCGTCGAGAAAAGGGTTTAAACTTTTCAGCGGGGATTTTAACGGAATTTCCCGGCGTTCTTTTAAACACCGGTACTCTTTTGCAAAGTGTGTACGCTGTAGATAGCGAGCAACTCGTTCGGTTGCAAGCTGCATCTCAGCCGCTTCCACATGCTTATCAGCATACAGTCTGCGTTCACCGTGCAGCGGTCTCCTCAGTCGGAGACAGTAAGCGGTTACGCGAAGTAGTTTATGCCAGTTCGAAAACCGGAATACAAATTCCCATTCCGTTTTCGGAGTGGTTACATGGGCATGCACTGTGCGCTTACCTTCTTCGGTCTCAACTGCCGAAGGTGATTTTGGCCAACAATCCTCCGATTGTTTAAGCCAAGATGGTCCAGAAATCCACAATTTTGATTGAAGAAGTTCCGCTGCGTCCACTCCTCGCGAATTTAAATCCGCGGGATTGGATCGTGTGGGAACGTGCCTCCATTCAGCCTTGGGAAGAAGTGTCTGGACTTTCGACACACGGTTGGCTATTAAAACCTTCCATGTGGAGGCATGCTTTCTCAACCAAGCTAGTGTAATCGTGGAATCTGTCCAACAGATTATTCGATCGACTTTCAACGAAAGTGACCTTTCCACGTGCACTATAAGCTCGGCGAGCAATACCGCGCCATTCAATTCCAGAACAGGAATCGACTGCGTTTTAATTGGTGCTACTCGCGTTTTCGCCATTATCAATGTCGTGGAAATGACATTGTTCATCGCGGTCACTCGTAAATAAGTAACTGCTGAGTAGGCAGCGAGCGAAGCGTCACAGAATCCATGGATTTCCACGGAAATTGTGTCTGCTCCGTAATGAATCCATCTAGGGATCTTCAATTTCTTCAAGCTGCCCCAATCCACGCAAAACGTGTTCCACGTCTTTAGCGTATTCGCGGAGATTTGATCGTCCCACTGGATTTTCTCCAGCCATTGGGACTGCATCAAAATCTTCGCACGAATCAGGACTGGTGATAACCAGCCGAGTGGATCGAACAACTTGGCTATTTCCGAGAACAAATTTCTTTTGGTCATCGGCACTGCAGACGGCTGAAACCGTTGCAGATTGAAATAAAAATAATCACCTGACGGTATCCACCGTAAACCGAGCACCTTTAATTCGGAATCGTCGAACAAGGTGAGGTCAACGGCGTGGGAGTGTGCTCTCTGGGGGATATTGCGCAATACTTGAGGCGAATTTCCTGCCCATTTTCGCAGATTGAATCCTCCTCCTTGTAAGAGCTCGCAAACTTGAATACGAATTTGCTCTAATAAGGATGTGTCGGATGCTCCCATAAATACATCGTCTACATAAACGTCCTTCTCGAGTATCGGAGCGGCCAGGGGATACTTATGACCGTCCTGATTTTTTAACTCGAGCAGAGTTCTCATGGACAAATACGGCGCGCACGCCGTCCCGTAAGTTACGGTGTTTAACTCGAATGCACTAAGCTGTTCGATACCGGGTGCACGCCATAGGATGCACTGATAGCGGCGATCCTGTGGGGCGACGAGAATCTGTCGAAACATTTTCTCAATGTCTGCCACCAACACGTATTCATACAAACGCCATCGTGTCAAAACTGACGTGATGTCGTTCTGTAGTTTCGGACCTACGTGCAGAAGGTCGTTCAGCGAACTACCACCCGTAGTTCGGCTGGTTGCATTGAAAACGACTCTCAAACGAGTCGTTGCACTTTCATCTCGTATGACCGCTCGATGCGGAATGTAGAGCCTGGTTGTGTCAATGGTCTCGATTCGAGTCATATGACCCAGGTCTTCATATTCCGCGAGAAACTCACTGTATTCTCGCACGAGATTCTGGTCAACATCCAATTTTTTCCTCAGCCTCGTGAGAGCGGAGAGAGCAATACGGAAGGAATCTCCCAGTACTGCATCCGGTCTCGGGTGGGCGAGAGGTAATCGGACAACGAATCGTCCTGTCGCATCTCGTGCGACGGTGTTTCGGAAGTACGCTTCGCATTCCTCTTCTGCCTGCGTGCGTACCGAGGCCGAAGGAATTTCTTCGACTTCCCAAAACCTTCGAATCGCAGTATCCAGCGATTCGAGGATGCTGCAGTGCAACGTTCTTATGGTTTTGCCCATTTTTCCCGCTGCTCTTATCGGACCGGATACGATTCAGCCGAATGCGGTTTCCTGGGCAATTGGGCCCGTACGACTTACTCGACGAAAACCAGGTCGAATAACTTGAGCGTACAAGTCTGCTCCGATCAGCACCTCAATCGCTTGACCGATAGCAGGGTCGGGGTCTGCGAGCGGCAGGTGACTCAGCGCGTCGTATTCGAGCACGCTTGTCGACGGCGAGGCGTAATTCGTGATCTTATGCACGACATACGCTCTCGTCTGCATCGTCGGTTCGTCACCTTGCACCGCTCCCAGACGCAATTCGACACTATGTCTTATCTTTTGGGTAGTGCCGCCCCCCAAGCCCGTTACAGTGGCTGGAGTTTTTCTCCGCTTAAATTTGAGATCATTCGTCAAATTTGCGGAGACAAAAGACGACTCTGACCCTTGGTCCACCAGTGCGCGTACGATACGCGACGCACCGTGGTCCCCATACACCCGCACTTTCGCCGTTGCGAGCAGCACAGACCTCGGCGTGTCGGCACCAGTCGCGGTACAATGCGACGTACCGGCCTGAGGTGTTGCAGCGGGTGGCGGCGCGTTGCTTTTCGTACGCTCGGCTTGGTATGGCCGGCGCGCTGGGCCTGCAGGCCGCTTTTGCTCACGTCTTTCTCCCGAAATCGCTGTCGTCGTTTTCCGACGTTCGATTTCGCGTCCCGACGTCTCCAAATGCAACAGGGTATGGTGTCTACCCTTGCATTTATAGCATACCTGCCTGGATTGACAAAGCCCAGCCTCATGGCCGGACGAGATGCAATTCACGCACCACCTATTATCTTTCACATATTGCAAGCGATGGTAAGGCCTCAAGCGCAGAAAAGCACGACAGTGTACTATTCCGTGCTTGAGCTCGCAAAACTTGCAATTCTCGCCTGAATCTTGATGGCTTTCCATCACGGCGTTGTGACTCCGCACCTTGGATTTCGGTGGGATATTTTTCTCAGCTTTGCTCTGTCCTCCGTTCACCATGGTGATGGCTCGAGCATGCACCTCCAGAAATTCCACTAACTCGTTAAACGAAGGGAATTTTGTGGAGAGCTTCTGGGACATTTCCCACTCTAAGTTGAGAGACCCTTCAAGCTTGCTTTTGATCGCATGGGCCAGCAGCCAATCTCGCTGCTCTCGGTAAGTGCCCTGTTTTTCAAAAACAGCGAAAGCCTGTTTGAAGACGATGGTGACCTGTTGTAAGCTAGTCAGGTCATCCTTCTTAATCGTCTTCATTTTGGTCAACTGATCAATTAGGTTGGCGATCACAATACGTGGCAGCCCGAATTGCTCTTTCAGGGTTCGCCACGCTACCTCGAAATTACCCTCGGTAATTTCCAGGTGTGCGATCGCCGCCAGTGCCTGATCTTCCACACAGGCGTTCAGATACTGCAGTCGATGCACATCTGAAAGCCTCGGGTTCTCTATCACACTAGCGGTGAACAGATCCTCAAAATGGTTCCATTTACGAGGATCCCCGCCAAATCTATGGAGACGTTGCTTTGGGAGTTCAATGGCAACATCGTGCTGGCTGACGGACGACACCGAGGTTTTCTGATCCTCGGCGAGTTTGGTCAGCTCCGCGGCAACGTACGCCTGGAACTCCATGAACATCGTCTCCCATGCTTCAAGTCCACCCTTGATCACGAAGTTGCTTAATTCGCACTTCGCAGGTGGATATTTCCTCCGAACAGCCAAATACTGATCAACAGCTTCCTTGTACTGTTCGGATACAGAGTCGAGCTTCGACTTGAGAAGTATCTCATTGTATTGAGCTCGACCGCGTTTCTTTAAATTAGCAATCGACCGTGACATCGCTTCAAATCGGGAGGTCAGGTCATCGAAATCGATTTCGATCTCGCTACGACCGGCCTCTCTGGACAATGCCATGGTGATTGTGTTGTTCGAGGATTGAAAATCGACTCGAAATTCGCCCCGTAAGTAACAACTTACGTAAACGTAATTCTAACTCTCTACTGTCTTTTCTACCGCGAATCCGGCTCGAAGGACCAAATGTTAAAGTACTAAGGGACTTTAACGTGGGTCCGGATGAGGGAACAGACAGGTAGAGAAACAGTTACAACTTTTACAAAAAAAGTTAAATTTATTTTACAAAAGATAATTTATTACAAAACTAAAAATGTGAAAATAAATGTAACGGAAAACAAAAAAATGGCGGAAAACACGGCGCACTTTCCCGGCCGGTCTCCTCTTTGCTTTCTCCTAATTCGTTTACCTTGGTGGAGGCCTTCTGTAACACAATTGTACAGCAAAGTGTGAATATTTTGCGGACAGCTTACACGTTAACGCGCGCGTCAGCTGCTTATCTCGCGCTCCAGCGACAGTCTAGTGTGTTTGGAGGGGAGAGCTGCCTGGCAATTCAGCGCTCTAACCAGTGGACTGTATATTCTTTCTGGTCGATGAGATTCGTTTCTTACGATCTCACCGACGTGCACAACCGGGTAGATGAAGATCTCCTCCTATCTACCGAGTTCGCTCTCGCAATGCCACGGACGGGAAACCAAATGGAGGTTGTAAGGCTCCAAGAGGCTATATCCCGCGAGCACGCTCACCGTGCGAGTGGCGTCTGGACACCACCTACGCTAGAGGACGTCTTGTCCTGGTTCGGCTCCCTCGTCAGCTGCTCCTCAGGAGGGACCTGCGGCCTGCCTACGCAGCTGCCTAGCCAGCGATTCCTTTCAGCCAGGAATGCCCGACAGCCAGCCGTAGCGGCCTCGACGGCGGCTCCTTTAGTTCGAGGAACTGGCCTGCGGCTCGCCAGATTAGGACGAAATTCCCCTGCTAACCTATCCACCCTACTTTTACAGCCCAGTGTGGTCGACTCACAGCTGGTAGTAGGTGTAGAGGTGGGAGGAAGGCTCTTCGAACCCTTTGCTCCACCGTACGCTTAGGCTCTACTTATTGTCCCCTCATGACGGTATATTGGAACGGGTTCTCCGAAGCCCGATGCACGGAGAGCACCACGAGGTGATATCCTTCCTGAATATCTACCTTCCGGTTGCTCCTACGCCGTATAGCTCCAGACTGGTCGGTGAAACTTTCCACCCCACCGGTCGGTGTACTCTCTACGGTACACAGGACGGGTGGCTTCAGTGGGTTTCCTACGACTTCTACAAACGGTGAACTACCACCAGGCGATACTAGTATATCAGTATCAGCCTTCCAGTAGCTCTAACCGGATAATTGGAAGAAGACTCAAGGCGATCGACACCGAGTCTCCAACGTCGCAGTCGCATCCACGACCGGCAACGTTCAATCACACTCCTGCGTCTACGATCGCTTCACACCCGGCGTGCCGTGCGATCGCTACAACAACAGGCAGATTGTCCTATCTCTGGGAAAATCTCAAGTCACGATGACGAGATTTTCCACTAAATTATTACGCTGTCCACTTGCTGTTTCTATTTAAGAGCGAGCTTAGCTCACACTCTTCTGAGCTTCGATTGAAAACCGGAGCGAGATCGTAACTAGGTCTGCTCTGGATCACCGACGGCTCAGTACTCAAGCGTGACGGTCTGCAAGCAGCCACGGCCCCGGCTAGCTCCGTCGCGCAGGCGCAGTACTGGTTAGCGACGCATCGCGCTGCTGGGCCCCGGGCAGCTCCTCGCTGCGTGGCCACGGCGCGGCGCTGCCGCATTTCATCTATCGACCTTTCTTCGATAGATCTCGTTTCTCTCTCTTTCCCATCGCTAGCAACACAATTCCTAGAATTTCTCTCAAAACTCGAGAATTCCCGTGAAGCTAACTGGAATGAACACGTAAATAGCCGCGGTATACAAAACTGAACGATGGAAAATTTCCACGTCAGCACAACCATCTAGAATTCCGCGAATTCAATATAGATACGGGCATCGCGGCCGAGTTTCTCCGTCTCGGACTCACGCGATATTTAAACACTATTGAAAAAAGAAAGAAAAACAGAAAAATGAAAAGGAAAAGGAGAAAGAAAAGCAAGACGAAGAGAAGGAGAAATGTAAAACTCAAACTAAAAATAAAAATAAAGTTAAGAACGTGAAAAGAAAATAATAAATAATATTATTGTGTTGTTTTTACAGGGTGAATGTAGTAACTGAACCAGGTGGTTATGACTATGCAACATTTTTATTAGCATCTTTTTCAAACTCCACTTGGAACAACACTGTACGTATGTATGTATGGGATTATCAGGAACCGTGTTTGTTCGTTAATCGGCACACTCGTATTTATTTCGTTAAACACAGTCACACCTACTACGTACTTTTCTTCAATCTTTCTCTCTTCCGTGCTGTCTTTTCTCGCTTTCTGGGTTATTCACCCATCAGCTGTTCGGCCGTACGCTCGCCGCGTGTTGATGGCTTTTTCGGCGGTAACCGTCTTCGCTCGTGCAAGCTCGTGGACAGCGAACGATTCGCTGTTCGACCAAAAATTCGTGCGCGATTTAATAATTTTCAACTGCACGGTTCCCTACATACAGGGTGTTCGGCCATCCATGGGAAAAATTTTAATGGGGGATTCTAGAGGTCAAAATAAGACGAAAATCAAGAATACCAATTTGTTGATGGAGGCACTGTTAAAAAGTTATTAATGTTTAAAGTTCCGCTCGTACTGAATTTTTTTCTCGAAAATGCGCAAGATTACGGGGGTATGTCTATACATAAAAAATGATTGTCACCGACCCTCGCAACTGAAAATAATTTTTCACAGAACGATTTGAAATCTTTCTTTTTCATCGAAAAATATAGGCACCCGATTAGATTTTCGGTAAGGAATTTTTTTCTCGAAAGTGCGTAGGATTTCGGGGGTATGTGTAATGACCAAAAATGATTGTAATTGACCCCTGTAACCGAAAATAATTTTTTTAGAACGATTTGAAAAATTTGTTTTTCGCCGAAAAATATCAACACATACTCGAATTTTTTTCTCGAAACTGAGTAGGATTCCGAATATATGTCTATTCACTAAAAATGCTTGTAATTGACCTCCGCAGCCGAAAATAATTTTTCTGGAACGATTTGAAATTTTTGAATCAAATTGTTAATAACTTTTTAACGAAGCCTTCATCAACAAATTGGTATTCTTGATTTTCGTCTTAGTTTGGACTCTAGAATATCCTATTAAAATGTTTCTCAGGGCTGGCCGAACACCCTCTATACTACTATGTTTACTAGATCCTGGGTTTTTCTCGGGTTTGAATCACGTAGTAATGTGGTACCACACAGAAACAGTCCATTAAACCCGGATTCGGACAGTATTTTGGAGGATAACACTGGTTAGGCTTGGGTTTCGTCTGGGTTATGTCCGCACCTGGCTCATGATTTTGCCTTCTTCGCATACTTGTTGGCCAGATCCTGGGTTTTTTCCGTGTTTGAATCACGTAGTAATGTGGTAATACACTGAAGCAGTCAATAAAACCTGGTTTCGATCAATATTTTAGAGGATAACACCGGTTAGGTCTGGGATAGGTCTGGGAAATGCGCGCATCTGGCTTATACTTTCGCCTTTTTCGCAAACTTGTTGGCCAGATCCTGGGTTTTTTCCGTGTTTGAATCACGTAGTAATGTGGTAATACACTGAAGCAGTCAATAAAACCTGGTTTCGATCAATATTTCAGAGGATAACACCGGTTAGGTCTGGGTTAGGTCTGGGATATGCGCGCATCTGGCTTATACTTTCGCCCTTTTTCGCAAACTTGTTGGCTAGATCCTGGGTTTTTTTCCGGTTTGAATGACGCAGTAATGTGGTACCACACTGAAGCAGTCAATTAAACCTGGTTTCGATCAATATTTTAGAGGATAACGCCGGTTAGGTCTGAATTAGGTCTGGGAAATGCGCGCATCTGGCTTATACTTTCGCCTTCTTCGCATACTTGTTGGCCAGATCCTGGGTTTTTTTCGTGTTTGAATCACGTAGGAATGTGGTAACACACTGAAGCAGTCAATTAAACCTGGTTTCGATCAATATTTTAGAGGATAACACCGGTTAGGTCTGGGTTAGGTCCGGGATATGCCCGCATCTGGCTCATGATTTTGCCTTCTTCGCATACTTGTTGGCCAGATCCTGGGTTTTTTTCGTGTTAAAATCACGTAGTAATGTGGTAACACACTGAAGCAGTCAATTAAACCTGGTTTCGATCAATATTTTAGAGGATAACGCCGGTTAGGTCTGGGTTAGGTCTGGGATATGCGCGCATCTGGCTTATACTTTCGTCTTTTTCGCAAACTTGTTGGCCAGATCCTGGGTTTTTTCCGTGTTTGAATCACGTAGTAATGTGGTAACACACTGAAGCAGTCAATTAAACCTGGTTTCGATCAATATTTCAGAGGATAACACCGGTTAGGTCTGGGTTAGGTCTGGGATATGCGCGCATCTGGCTTATACTTTCGCCTTTTTCGCATACTTGTTGGCTAGATCCTGGGTTTTTTTCGGGTTTGAATAACGCAGTAATGTGGTACCACACTGAAGCAGTCAATTAAACCAGGTTTCGATTAATATTTCAGAGGATAAAACCGGCTAGGTCTGGGTTAGGTCTGGGAAATGCGCGCATCTGGCTTATACTTTCGCCTTCTTCGCATACTTGTTGGCCAGATCCTGGGTTTTCTTCGTGTTTGAATCACGTAGTAATGTGGTAACACACTGTAGCAGTCAATAAAACCCGGTTTCGATCAATATTTTAGAGGATAACACCGGTTAGGTCTGGGTTAGGTCTGGGATTTGCAAGCATCTGGCTTATACTTTCGCCCTTTTTCGCAAACTTGTTGGCCAGATCCTGGGTATTATCCGTGTTTGAATCACGTAGTAATGTGGTAACACACTGAAGCTGTCAATTAAACCTGGTTTCGATCAATATTTTAGAGGATAACACCGGTTAGGTCTGGGTTAGGTCTGGGAAATGCGCGCATCTGGCTTATACTTTCGCCTTCTTCGCATACTTGTTGGCCAGATCCTGGGATTTTTCGTGTTTGAATCACGTAGTAATGTGGTAACACACTGTAGCAGTCAATAAAACCTGGTTTCGATCAATATTTTAGAGGATAACACCGGTTAGGTCTGGGTTAGGTCTGGGATTTGCAAGCATCTGGCTTATACTTTCGCCCTTTTTCGCAAACTTGTTGGCCAGATCCTGGGTATTATCCGTGTTTGAATCTCGTAGTAATGTGGTAACACACTGAAGCAGTCAATTAAACCTGGTTTCGATCAATTTTTCAGAGGATAACACCGGTTAGGTCTGGGTTAGGTCTGGGATATGCGCGCATCTGGCTTATACTTTCGCCTTTTTCGCAAACTTGTTGGCTAGATCCTGGGTTTTTTTCGGGTTTGAATAACGCAGTAATGTGGTACCACACTGAAGCAGTCAATTAAACCTGGTTTCGATCAATATTTTAGAGGATAACGCCGGTTAGGTCTGGGTTAGGTCTGGAAAATGCGCGCATCTGGCTTATACTTTCGCCTTTTTCGCAAACTTGTTGGCCAGATCCTGGGTTTTTTTCGTGTTTGAATCATGTAGTAATGTGGTAACACACTGAAGCAGTCAATAAAACCTGGTTTCGATCAATATTTTAGAGGATAACACCGGTTAGGTCTGGGTTAGGTCTGGTTTATGCCCGCATCTGGCTTATACTTTCGCCTTTTTCGCAAACTTGTTGGCCAGATCCTGGGATTTTTCGTGTTTGAATCACGTAGTAATGTGGTAATACACTGAAGCTGCCAATTAAACCTGGTTTCGATCAATATTTTAGAGGATAACACCGGTTAGGTCTGGGTTAGGTCTGGGAAATGCGCGCATCTGGCTTATACTTTCGCCTTCTTCGCATACTTGTTGGCCAGATCCTGGGTTTTTTTCGTGTTTGAATCACGTGGGAATGTGGTAACACACTGAAGCAGTCAATTAAACCTGGTTTCGATCAATATTTTAGAGGATAACACCGGTTAGGTCTGGGTTAGGTCCGGGATATGCCCGCATCTGGCTCATGATTTTGCCTTCTTCGCATACTTGTTGGCCAGATCCTGGGTTTTTTTCGTGTTTGAATCACGTAGTAATGTGGTAATACACTGAAGCAGTCAATAAAACCTGGTTTCGATCAATATTTCAGAGGATAACACCGGTTAGGTCTGGGTTAGGTCTGGGATATGCGCGCATCTGGCTTATACTTTCGCCTTTTTCGCAAACTTGTTGGCTAGATCCTGGGTTTTTTTCCGGTTTGAATAACGCAGTAATGTGGTACCACACTGAAGTAGTCAATTAAACCTGGTTTCGATCAATATTTTAGAGGATAACGCCGGTTAGGTCTGGGTTAGGTCTGGGAAATGCGCGCATCTGGCTTATACTTTCGCCTTCTTCGCATACTTGTTGGCCAGATCCTGGGATTTTTCGTGTTTGAATCACGTAGTAATGTGGTAACACACTGTAGCAGTCAATAAAACCTGGTTTCGATCAATATTTTAGAGGATAACACCGGTTAGGTCTGGGTTAGGTCTGGGATTTGCAAGCATCTGGCTTATACTTTCGCCCTTTTTCGCAAACTTGTTGGCCAGATCCTGGGTATTATCCGTGTTTGAATCACGTAGTAATGTGGTAACACACTGAAGCTGTCAATAAAACCTGGTTTCGATCAATATTTTAGAGGATAACACCGGTTAGGTCTGGGTTAGGTCCGGGATATGCCCGCATCTGGCTCATGATTTTGCCTTCTTCGCATACTTGTTGGCCAGATCCTGGGGTTTTTTCGTGTTTGAATCACGTAGTAATGTGGTAACACACTGAAGCAGTCAATTAAACCTGGTTTCGATCAATATTTTAGAGGATAACACCGGTTAGGTCTGGGATAGGTCCGGGATATGCCCGCATCTGGCTCCTGATTTTGCCTTCTTCGCATACTTGTTGTCCAGATCCTGGGGTTTTCTCGTGTTTGAATCACGTAGTAATGTGGTAACAAACTGAAGCAGTCAATAAAACCTGGTTTCGATCAATATCTTTGAGGATAACAACGGTTAGGTCTGGGTTAGGTCTGGGATTTGCGCGCATCTGGCTTATACTTTCGCCTTTTTCGCAAACTTGTTGGCCAGATCCTGGGTATTTACCGTGTTTGTAACACGTAGTAATGTGGTAACACACTGAAGCAGTCAATTAAACCTGGTTTCGATCAATTTTTCAGAGGATAACACCGGTTAGGTCTGGGTTAGGTCTGGGATATGCGCGCATCTGGCTTATACTTTCGCCTTTTTCGCAAACTTGTTGGCTAGATCCTGGGTTTTTTTCGGGTTTGAATAACGCAGTAATGTGGTACCACACTGAAGCAGTCAATTAAACCTGGTTTCGATCAATATTTTAGAGGATAACGCCGGTTAGGTCTGGGTTAGGTCTGGAAAATGCGCGCATCTGGCTTATACTTTCGCCTTTTTCGCAAACTTGTTGGCCAGATCCTGGGTTTTTTTCGTGTTTGAATCATGTAGTAATGTGGTAACACACTGAAGCAGTCAATAAAATCTGGTTTCGATCAATATTTTAGAGGATAACACCGGTTAGGTCTGGGTTAGGTCTGGGATTTGCAAGCATCTGGCTTATACTTTCGCCCTTTTTCGCAAACTTGTTGGCCAGATCCTGGGTATTATCCGTGTTTGAATCACGTAGTAATGTGGTAACACACTGAAGCTGTCAATTAAACCTGGTTTCGATCAATATTTTAGAGGATAACACCGGTTAGGTCTGGGTTAGGTCTGGGCTAGGTCTGGGATTTGCAAGCATCTGGCTTATACTTTCGCCCTTTTTCGCAAACTTGTTGGCCAGATCCTGGGTATTATCCGTGTTTGAATCACGTAGTAATATGGTAACACACTGAAGCTGTCAATTAAACCTGGTTTCGATCAATATTTTAGAGGATAACGCCGGTTAGGTCTGGGTTAGGTCTGGGAAATGCGCGCATCTGGCTTATACTTTCGCCTTTTTCGCAAACTTGTTGGCCAGATCCTGGGATTTTTCGTGTTTGAATCACGTAGTAATGTGGTAATACACTGAAGCTGTCAATTAAACCTGGTTTCGATCAATATTTTAGAGGATAACACCGGTTAGGTCTGGGTTAGGTCTGGGTTATGCCCGCATCTGGCTCATGATTTTGCCTTCTTCGCATACTTGTTGGCCAGATCCTGGGGTTTTTTCGTGTTTGAATCACGTAGTAATGTGGTAACACACTGAAGCAGTCAATTAAACCTGGTTTCGATCAATATTTTTGAGGATAACGCCGGTTAGGTCTGGGTTAGGTCTGGAAAATGCGCGCATCTGGCTTATACTTTCGCCCTTTTTCGCAAACTTGTTGGCCAGATCCTGGGTATTATCCGTGTTTGAATCACGTAGTAATATGGTAACACACTGAAGCTGTCAATAAAACCTGGTTTCGATCAATATTTTAGAGGATAACACCGGTTAGGTCTGTGTTAGGTCCGGGATATGCCCGCATCTGGCTCATGATTTTGCCTTCTTCGCATACTTGTTGGCCAGATCCTGGGGTTTTTTCGTGTTTGAATCACGTAGTAATGTGGTAACACACTGAAGCAGTCAATTAAACCTGGTTTCGATCAATATTTTAGAGGATAACACCGGTTAGGTCTGGGATAGGTCCGGGATATGCCCGCATCTGGCTCCTGATTTTGCCTTCTTCGCATACTTGTTGTCCAGATCCTGGGGTTTTTTCGTGTTTGAATCACGTAGTAATGTGGTAACAAACTGAAGCAGTCAATAAAACCTGGTTTCGATCAATATTTTTGAGGATAACGCCGGTTAGGTCTGGGTTAGGTCTGGAAAATGCGCGCATCTGGCTTATACTTTCGCCTTTTTCGCAAACTTGTTGGCCAGATCCTGGGTTTTTTTCGTGTTTGAATCATGTAGTAATGTGGTAACACACTGAAGCAGTCAATAAAACCTGGTTTCGATCAATATTTCAGAGGATAACACCGGTTAGGTCTGGGTTAGGTCTGGGATAT
This sequence comes from Colletes latitarsis, assembly GCF_051014445.1. Taxonomy (NCBI): domain Eukaryota; kingdom Metazoa; phylum Arthropoda; class Insecta; order Hymenoptera; family Colletidae; genus Colletes; species Colletes latitarsis. Next base: position 473,181 of record NW_027488373.1, on the reverse strand, counting down.
GCGCGCATCTGGCTTATACTTTCACCTTTTTCGCATACTTGTTGGCTAGATCCTGGGTTTTTTTCGGGTTTGAATAACGCAGTAATGCGGTAACACACTGAAGCAGTCAATTAAACCTGATTTCGATCAATATTTCAGAGGATAACACCGGTTAGGTCTGGGTTAGGTCCGGGATATGCCCGCATCTGGCTCATGATTTTGCCTTCTTCGCATACTTGTTGGCTAGATCCTGGGTTTTTTTCCGGTTTGAATAACGCAGTAATGTGGTACCACACTGAAGTAGTCAATTAAACCTGGTTTCGATCAATATTTTAGAGGATAACGCCGGTTAGGTCTGGGTTAGGTCTGGGAAATGCGCGCATCTGGCTTATACTTTCGCCTTCTTCGCATACTTGTTGGCCAGATCCTGGGATTTTTCGTGTTTGAATCACGTAGTAATGTGGTAACACACTGTAGCAGTCAATAAAACCTGGTTTCGATCAATATTTTAGAGGATAACACCGGTTAGGTCTGGGTTAGGTCTGGGATTTGCAAGCATCTGGCTTATACTTTCGCCCTTTTTCGCAAACTTGTTGGCCAGATCCTGGGTATTATCCGTGTTTGAATCACGTAGTAATGTGGTAACACACTGAAGCTGTCAATAAAACCTGGTTTCGATCAATATTTTAGAGGATAACACCGGTTAGGTCTGGGTTAGGTCCGGGATATGCCCGCATCTGGCTCATGATTTTGCCTTCTTCGCATACTTGTTGGCCAGATCCTGGGGTTTTTTCGTGTTTGAATCACGTAGTAATGTGGTAACACACTGAAGCAGTCAATTAAACCTGGTTTCGATCAATATTTTAGAGGATAACACCGGTTAGGTCTGGGATAGGTCCAGGATATGCCCGCATCTGGCTCCTGATTTTGCCTTCTTCGCATACTTGTTGTCCAGATCCTGGGGTTTTTTCGTGTTTGAATCACGTAGTAATGTGGTAACAAACTGAAGCAGTCAATAAAACCTGGTTTCGATCAATATTTTTGAGGATAACAACGGTTAGGTCTGGGTTAGGTCTGGGATTTGCGCGCATCTGGCTTATACTTTCGCCTTTTCGCAAACTTGTTGGCCAGATCCTGGGTATTTACCGTGTTTGTAACACGTAGTAATGTGGTAACACACTGAAGCAGTCAATTAAACCTGGTTTCGATCAATTTTTCAGAGGATAACACCGGTTAGGTCTGGGTTAGGTCTGGGATATGCGCGCATCTGGCTTATACTTTCGCCTTTTTCGCAAACTTGTTGGCTAGATCCTGGGTTTTTTTCGGGTTTGAATAACGCAGTAATGTGGTACCACACTGAAGCAGTCAATTAAACCTGGTTTCGATCAATATTTTAGAGAATAACGCCGGTTAGGTCTGGGTTAGGTCTGGAAAATGCGCGCATCTGGCTTATACTTTCGCCTTTTTCGCAAACTTGTTGGCCAGATCCTGGGTTTTTTTCGTGTTTGAATCATGTAGTAATGTGGTAACACCCTGAAGCAGTCAATGAAATCTGGTTTCGATCAATATTTTAGAGGATAACACCGGTTAGGTCTGGGTTAGGTCTGGTTTATGCCCGCATCTGGCTTATACTTTCGCCATTTTCGCAAACTTGTTAGCCAGATCCTGGGTATTTTCCGTGTTTGTAACACGTAGTAATGTGGTAACACACTGAAGCAGTCAATTAAACCTGGTTTCGATCAATTTTTCAGAGGATAACACCGGTTAGGTCTGGGTTAGGTCTGGGAAATGCGCGCATCTGGCTTATACTTTCACCTTTTTCGCATACTTGTTGGCTAGATCCTGGGTTTTTTTCGGGTTTGAATAACGCAGTAATGTGGTAACACACTGAAGCAGTCAATTAAACCTGATTTCGATCAATATTTCAGAGGATAACACCGGTTAGGTCTGGGTTAGGTCTGGGAAATGCGCGCATCTGGCTTATACTTTCGCCTTCTTCGCATACTTGTTGGCCAGATCCTGGGTTTTTTTCGTGTTTGAATCACGTGGGAATGTGGTAACACAATGAAGCAGTCAATTAAACCTGGTTTCGATCAATATTTTAGAGGATAACACCGGTTAGGTCTGGGTTAGGTCCGGGATATGCCCGCATCTGGCTCATGATTTTGCCTTCTTCGCATACTTGTTGGCCAGATCCTGGGTTTTTTTCGTGTTTGAATCACGTAGTAATGTGGTAACACACTGAAGCTGTCAATTAAACCTGGTTTCGATCAATATTTCAGAGGATAACGCCGGTTAGGTCTGGGTTAGGTCTGGGAAATGCGCGCATCTGGCTTATACTTTCGCCTTCTTCGCATACTTATTGGCCAGATCCTGGGTTTTTTTCGTGTTTGAATCACGTAGTAATGTGGTAACACACTGAAGCAGTCAATTAAACCTGGTTTCGACGAATATTTTAGAAGATAACACCGGTTAGATCTGGGTTAGGTCTGAGTTATATCCGCACCTGGCTCATGATTTTGCCTTCTTCGCATACTCGTTGGCCAGATCCTGGGTTTTTTTCGTGTTTGAATCACGTAGTAATGTGGTAACACACTGAAGCAGTCAATTAAACCTGGTTTCGATCAATATTTCAGAGGATAACACCGGTTAGGTCTGGGTTAGGTCTGGGATATGCGCGCATCTGGCTTATACTTTCACCATTTTCGCAAACTCGTTGGCCAGATCCAGGGTTTTTTCCGTGTTTGAATCACGTAGGAATGTGGTAACACACTGAAGCAGTCAATTAAACCTGGTTTCGATCAATATTTTAGAGGATAACACCGGTTAGGTCTGGGTTAGGTCCGGGATATGCCCGCACCTGGCTCATGATTTTGCCTTCTTCGCATACTTGTTGGCCAGATCCTGGGTTTTTTTCGTGTTTGAATCACGTAGTAATGTGGTAACACACTGAAGCAGTCAATTAAACCTGGTTTCGATCAATATTTTAGAGGATAACACCGGTTAGGTCTGGGTTAGGTCTGGGTTATGCCCGCATCTGGCTCATGATTTTGCCTTCTTCGTATACTTGTTGGCCAGATCCTGGGTTTTTTTCGTGTTTGAATCACGTAGTAATGTGGTAACACACTGAAGCAGTCAATTAAACCTGGTTTCGATCAATATTGCAGAGGATAACACCGGCTAGGTCTGGGTTAGGTCTGGGAAATGCGCGCATCTGGCTCATGATTTTGCCTTCTTCGCATACTTGTTGGCCAGATCCTGGGTTTTTTTCGTGTTTGAATCACGTAGTAATGTGGTAACACACTGAAGCAGTCAATTAAACCTGGTTTCGATCAATATTTTAGAGGATAACACCGGTTAGGTCTGGGTTAGGTCTGGGTTATGCCCGCATCTGGCTCATGATTTTGCCTTCTTCGTATACTTGTTGGCCAGATCCTGGGTTTTTTTCGTGTTTGAATCACGTAGTAATGTCGTAACACACTGAAGCAGTCAATTAAACCTGGTTTCGATCAATATTGCAGAGGATAACACCGGCTAGGTCTGGGTTAGGTCTGGGAAATGCGCGCATCTGGCTTATACTTTCGCCTTCTTCGCATACTTGTTGGCCAGATCCTGGGTTTTTTTCGTGTTTGAATCACGTAGTAATGTGGTAACACACTGTAGCAGTCAATAAAACCTGGTTTCGATCAATATTTTAGATGATAACACCGGTTAGGTCTGGGTTAGGTCTGGGATTTGCAAGCATCTGGCTTATACTTTCGCCCTTTTTCGCAAACTTGTTGGCCAGATCCTGGGTATTATCCGTGTTTGAATCACGTAGTAATGTGGTAACACACTGAAGCTGTCAATTAAACCTGGTTTCGATCAATATTTTAGAGGATAACACCGGTTAGGTCTGGGTTAGGTCTGGGCTAGGTCTGGGATTTGCAAGCATCTGGCTTATACTTTCGCCCTTTTTCGCAAACTTGTTGGCCAGATCCTGGGTATTATCCGTGTTTGAATCACGTAGTAATATGGTAACACACTGAAGCTGTCAATTAAACCTGGTTTCGATCAATATTTTAGAGGATAACGCCGGTTAGGTCTGGGTTAGGTCTGGGAAATGCGCGCATCTGGCTTATACTTTCGCCTTTTTCGCAAACTTGTTGGCCAGATCCTGGGATTTTTCGTGTTTGAATCACGTAGTAAAGTGGTAATACACTGAAGCTGTCAATTAAACCTGGTTTCGATCAATATTTTAGAGGATAACACCGGTTAGGTCTGGGTTAGGTCTGGGTTATGCCCGCATCTGGCTCATGATTTTGCCTTCTTCGCATACTTGTTGGCCAGATCCTGGGGTTTTTTCGTGTTTGAATCACGTAGTAATGTGGTAACACACTGAAGCAGTCAATTAAACCTGGTTTCGATCAATATTTTAGAGGATAACACCGGTTAGGTCTGGGTTAGGTCTGGGTTATGCCCGCATCTGGCTCATGATTTTGCTTTCTTCGCATACTTGTTGGCCAGATCCTGGGTTTTTTTCGTGTTTGAATCACGTAGTAATGTGGTAATACACTGAAGCAGTCAATAAAACCTGGTTTCGATCAATATTTCAGAGGATAACACCGGTTAGGTCTGGGTTAGGTCTGGGATATGCGCGCATCTGGCTTATACTTTCGCCTTTTTCGCAAACTTGTTGGCTAGATCCTGGGTTTTTTTCCGGTTTGAATAACGCAGTAATGTGGTACCACACTGAAGTAGTCAATTAAACCTGGTTTCGATCAATATTTTAGAGGATAACGCCGGTTAGGTCTGGGTTAGGTCTGGGAAATGCGCGCATCTGGCTTATACTTTCGCCTTCTTCGCATACTTGTTGGCCAGATCCTGGGTTTTTTTCGTGTTTGAATCACGTAGTAATGTGGTAACACACTGTAGCAGTCAATAAAACCTGGTTTCGATCAATATTTTAGAGGATAACACCGGTTAGGTCTGGATTAGGTCTGGGATTTGCAAGCATCTGGCTTATACTTTCGCCCTTTTTCGCAAACTTGTTGGCCAGATCCTGGGTATTATCCGTGTTTGAATCACGTAGTAATGTGGTAACACACTGAAGCTGTCAATAAAACCTGGTTTCGATCAATATTTTAGAGGATAACACCGGTTAGGTCTGGGTTAGGTCCGGGATATGCCCGCATCTGGCTCATGATTTTGCCTTCTTCGCATACTTGTTGGCCAGATCCTGGGGTTTTTTCGTGTTTGAATCACGTGGTAATGTGGTAACACACTGAAGCAGTCAATTAAACCTGGTTTCGATCAATATTTTAGAGGATAACACCGGTTATGTCTGGGATAGGTCCGGGATATGCCCGCATCTGGCTCCTGATTTTGCCTTCTTCGCATACTTGTTGTCCAGATCCTGGGGTTTTTTCGTGTTTGAATCACGTAGTAATGTGGTAACAAACTGAAGCAGTCAATAAAACCTGGTTTCGATCAATATTTTTGAGGATAACGCCGGTTAGGTCTGGGTTAGGTCTGGAAAATGCACTACCCGCAGCCAACCGGCCAGCCGCAAATACTGCAGCTGCCAGTAAGAGGAAGTTTGGTGCCCAGCCCGCGGCGGTCAAGGTACCGAGGCTGCCGAAAAATGCGGCTGTCTCGGTGACCGCCGCCGCTGGGCGTGAAAAGGATTTGGGCCCCTTACTTACAAGGGTGATGCCCGGGATCTGCAAAGATCTCGGGATCACAGGGATGCGTCCAACCAGGGCGGTCACCGGGGCGCTGCTTCTAGCGATCCCCGGCGAAAAGGGAAAGGAGAAGGCGACAGCCCTGAGGGCGCGTCTCGAGGGGGCCCTTCAGGTCGAGGGTGTTCGGGTGGCTTGCCCCCAAAAACAGGCCGAGTTAAGGGTGTCCGGCCTGTCGGAGGCAGCCACCCAGCAGGCTGTCAGGGAGGCCCTTGCCACAGCCGGGGGTTGCGGCGAAGCGGAGGTCAACGTTGGTGACCTCCGTCGGGACAGCTCGGGCATGTTTACTGCCTGGGCCCGCTGTCCCCTTCGCGCTGCAACCAAGCTCGCGAAGTCCGGCCGACTTATGGTCGGCTTCTTCGAGGCCCGGCTGGCAGTCCTCGCAGCGAGGCCGCTGCAGTGTCACCGCTGCCTAGAGTTCGGCCATGTCCGGCAGCGGTGCACCAGCACCGTTGATCGCAGCGGCCTCTGCTACCGCTGCGGAGGGGCCTCTCACACTGCGCGGGAGTGCACGGCCGCCCCTAAATGCCCCCTTTGTGTGGGCTTGGGGCGGCCAGCGGATCACCGAATGGGTGGGGCGGCGTGCCGTCCCCCCAAACGGAAGGGGAAGAAGACAAGGGGTGCGGTTGTGCCCCCATCCACGGTGCCGGCTGGTGTTGAGCCGGCACCGCTGTCCGTCGCGATGGATGTTCAGGGGGCGGCTTGTTCCCAGCCGTCCCCTGCTGTGGCGTCGGGGTTTACTCCCGCCCCAGCACCTGTCGCGGCGGCAGTGAAGGTGGTAGGGTGTGCATCCGCACCCCCGCCGATGACGGAGATGATGGAGGTGGATGTGGCGCCTAACGACTCAGCGCCCTCCACCTCCACGAAATCGGAAGGCGTGCTGTCTGGTGGGGGTGCTGCAGAGCCCCCACCACAAGCGGCAGCACAGTCGCCGTGCGGGTCAGAGCCCCTTAGTCGTGGGGTGATGGCCTCGTACGGCGGCAAAGATCCGGGGCGCGCAGAGGCGCCCCTAAACGTTGGAAGGGGAGGCCTGGAGGAGGCCGCGGGTGAGACCCGATAATGTCTCAACGCCTCCTCCAGGTCAATTTGAACCACTGCCGGGGGGCCCAGGATCTCATGCTTCAAACCCTCCGGCAGTGGAACATTGGGATGGCCGTGATCGCCGAGCCCTACCGTGTCCCCAAACACCCAGCTTGGGTAGGGGACCTTAACGGTGTCTCGGCGATCACTTGGCAGTACGGACGCGGCACGCTGCCGTGCTCTGTCGTGGGGAGGGGCCACGGTTTTGTGGCGGTGAAGTGGGGGGAACTGGTGGTTGCCGGGTGTTACGCGTCGCCCGCTATGGGCCTCAGCGAATTTGAGGCGTACCTCGACGAGGTGGGGAGACGCATCTCCCCACATCTCGCCAGTGGGGTACTCGTCCTGGGTGATTTCAACGCCCACGCTGCAGCGTGGGGCTGCCCCAGGACGACCGTGAAAGGCGACGCGATGCTCGAATGGGCGGCGGGTCACGGCCTCGTAGTTTTGAATGAAGGGGCCGTGAGCACGTGCGTGCACGCGCGGGGCGAGTCGATCGTCGACATTTCGTTGGCGAGCCCCGCCATAGCGCGCCGTGTGTCCGACTGGAGGGTTGCGGAAGAGGTGGCCACGTTAAGCGACCACCTCTATATAACGTTTACCGTATCCGCGACCCCCGGCGTAAATGGACCCCGCCAACCGGGCAGGGAAGTACACCTGGCGCCACGCTGGTCCGCCAAGAGGCTGGACCCGGACGCCCTAGCGATGGCAGCCTCCGTTGTGGCATGGCAGGAGATGCCACGCCGGACCCTCGGCAATACTTCTGCTGGGGCGCGTTGGTTCCGCGAGACTATGACGTCCTTATGCGACGCAGTCATGCCGCGGGCCACCGCCCCGAGCCGAGGGGGGTCCGTGTACTGGTGGTCGGGCGAGATCGAGGACTTACGCACTCGGTGTGTCCTCGCTCGACGCCAGTACACCCGCGCCAGGAGACGGCGCGGGGCGACGGAGGCAGAGGTGGTGAGGTTGCGCGGGGAATTTTCCCTGGCGCGAAGGACCCTCCGCCGGGCCATCGCAACCGCGAAAGCCCAGGCATGGACGGAGCTCCTCGGCTCTCTGGATGCAAATCCATGGGGGCGCCCTTATCATATGGTCGCAGGGAAGATGCGATCATGGGCGCCCCCGATCACAGAGAGTCTCGACCCCCAGCTGCTCGGGGAAACTATGCGCGTCCTCTTCCCCGTTGGGGGAGAGGCGTTCCTGCATCCCCCCGAGCCACAGCCGTATCACCCGCCTTGGTGGTCCGACGAACTGGGGGTCTCCGAGGAGGAGCTGGCCAGGGCCGTCCGGAGAATGGCTGCCAAGAAGACGGCGCCAGGACCGGACGGCATACCTGGCAGGGCCTGGGCAGTAGCGGTGGGCGTTCTGGGGGCCGGGCTGATTAGCGTCTTTGACGCGTGCCTGCGGACCGGTCAGTTCCCCCCCATGTGGAAGGTAGCGAGGTTGGTCCTCCTTCACAAGCCTGGGAAGCCCGCGGACTCTCCATCCGCGTTCCGCCCGATATGCTTGCTGGACGAGGCTGGGAAGCTCCTCGAGCGGGTCATTGTATCCCGTCTCGAGGGGCACCTGTCCCGCGTCGGCCCCGATCTGGCCGACCGACAGTTCGGCTTTCGCCGGGGCCGCTCCACAGTCGACGCCATAGCGACAGTGCGGACCCTGGCGGAATCGGCAATCTCCCGGGGGGGTGTGGCGTTGGCAGTCTCATTAGACATTGCCAACGCCTTCAATACCGTCTCCTGGGGGGCGATAGGTCGGGCACTCCAGTACCACCGGGTGCCCGCCTATCTATGCCGACTGATCGGGGATTATCTTCGGGGCAGGGTAGTCCAATATTCGGGTCGGAACGGGATGGAGCAGAGAGCGGTGCACCGCGGGGTTCCACAGGGGTCGGTCCTAGGGCCGCTCTTGTGGAACTTGGCCTACGATGCGGTGCTGCGGGCAGAACTCCCCGTCGGCGTGTCGTTGATTTGTTATGCCGACGACACCCTGGTGATAGCCGACGGGGACACGTGGAGGAGGGCCGTGGCCCTCGCGGAGGAAGGGACGGCACGAGTCGTTGCCGAAGTGGAGCGTCTGGGGTTGCGCGTGGCACCCCAGAAGACCGAGGCCATCTGGCTGTGTAACGTCAGTGGTCGCGGGGTGCCGCGCCAGGCGTCTCTACGGGTGGGCGGAGCCCAAGTCGCGGTGGGGCGCCGGATGAAGTATCTGGGCCTCACCCTCGACAGCTACTGGCGGTTCGGGCATCATTTGGAAGGGTTGGGTCCCCGTATCGAGAGGGCAGTGGCCGCGTTAGGCCGCATAATGCCTAATCTCGGGGGACCCAACATGGCGGCACGGCGGCTGTATTTGGGAGTCGTCCGGTCCATGGCGCTTTATGGCGCGCCGATATGGGCCGGCGGTCTGATGGCCAATCGGCGGGGTGCATTTGTACTCCGTCGGTTACAGAGGTTGGTCGCCATCAGAGTCGTGCGGGGTTATCGCACGATCTCCTACACAGCCGCCACCTTGCTAGCGGGTTCCGCACCGTTTCACCTTCTGGCGAAAATGGACGCAGAGGTGTATCAAAGCCTCTGCAACCTTCGCCAGCGGGGCGTGGACCCGCATGGCGAGGAGGCCGCCAGGGCCCGGAGCCAGGCGCGGCGACGCGTCTATAGTCGGTGGCTGGTCTGGTTATCGAAGCCAGACCAGCAGGATGATCGCGTCGCCGCGGCGGTCCGCCCAGTGTTTTATGCCTGGGTGGGCCGTAGCTGGGGTACGCCCACCTACCGCCTGACACAGGTACTGACCGGACACGGTTGCTTCGGTCGGTACCTGCATCGGATAGGGCGGGAGGCGACGGCTGCGTGCCATCATTGCAGGGGAAGGGAGGACACCGCGCAACACACGTTGGAAATTTGTCCGGCGTGGGCAGCTCAGCGCGGTGTCCTCGTTAGAGCGATTGGAGCGGACCTCTCGCTGCCGGCCGTCATACGGGCAATGGTCGGCAGCGAGGAGGCGTGGGCGGCCATGGCCTTGTTTTGTGAAGAGGTCATGGCCGCCAAGGAAGACGCCGAGAGGGCGCGTGAGGAGGTGGGAGGCAGGCGGCGACGCCGACCGTAAGACCCTCCACCGCTCCCCGTGGCAGGGGGAGCGCGAAGGGGTCGGTGATGGTGTTTGTGGTGCGAGGTGAGGGACTTTATTCCCTCATTCCCTCTCGCACCCAGCCCATCACCGGACCGGGGGCCCGTGACAGGGGCCCCATTTAGCGGGGCCGGCAGTGTTAGCCGGCCCCGCAGCCGTGGTCGCGATCGGGTGGGGGCCCGGTCGCGGCTAGTAGCAACGGCACGAGTGGGGCGACGTCGCGTGTGACCGCGCGGCGTCGCCGGGGGGCAATCAATCATGGTTGCCCCCCATCGGGGGAGGAGGATCACATCTCCTCCCCCGGGAAGGGCCCGTAGTAGGGCGTTGCGCCAACGGGGAGAGTCACGGTAGTATCGCTAGTTTGCTTCCCGTGACTCTCCCCAGATAAAGGGCGCAGGCGGTCACCGTGGTGTTTTAGCCGGTAAGAGTCCGGCACTACCCCGGCCTCCCCCCCAGGGAGCCGGGGTGTCCATGAGGATTTCACCACGATAAAAAAAAAAAAAAAAAGGTCTGGAAAATGCGCGCATCTGGCTTATACTTTCGCCTTTTTCGCAAACTTGTTGGCCAGATCCTGGGTTTTTTTCGTGTTTGAATCATGTAGTAATGTGGTAACACACTGAAGCAGTCAATAAAACCTGGTTTCGATCAATATTTCAGAGGATAACACCGGTTAGGTCTGGGTTAGGTCTGGGATATGCGCGCATCTGGCTTATACTTTCACCTTTTTCGCATACTTGTTGGCTAGATCCTGGGTTTTTTTCGGGTTTGAATAACGCAGTAATGCGGTAACACACTGAAGCAGTCAATTAAACCTGATTTCGATCAATATTTTTGAGGATAACACCGGTTAGGTCTGGGTTAGGTCTGGGAAATGCGCGCATCTGGCTTATACCTTCGCCTTCTTCGCATACTTGTTGGCCAGATCCTGGGTTTTTTTCGTGTTTGAATCACGTGGGAATGTGGTAACACACTGAAGCAGTCAATTAAACCTGGTTTCGATCAATATTTTAGAGGATAACACCGGTTAGGTCTGGGTTAGGTCCGGGATATGCCCGCATCTGGCTCATGATTTTGCCTTCTTCGCATACTTGTTGGCCAGATCCTGGGTTTTTTTCGTGTTTGAATCACGTAGTAATGTGGTAACACACTGAAGCAGTCAATTAAACCTGGTTTCGATCAATATTGCAGAGGATAACACCGGTTAGGTCTGGGTTAGGTCTGGGATATGCGCGCATCTGGCTTATACCTTCACCATTTTCGCAAACTTGTTGGCCAGATCCTGGGTTTTTTCCGTGTTTGAATCACGTAGTAATGTGGTAACACACTGAAGCAGTCAATAAAGCCTGGTTTCGATCAATATTTTAGAGGATAACACCGGTTAGGTCTGGGTTAGGTCTGGGATAGGTCCGGGATATGCCCGCATCTGGCTCATGATTTTGCCTTTTTCGCAAACTTGTTGGCCAGATCCTGGGTATTTTCCGTGTTTGAAACAGGTAGTAATGTGGTAACACACTGAAGCTGTCAATTAAACCTGGTTTCGATCAATATTTTAGAGGATAACACCGGTTAGATCTGGGTTAGGTCTGGGTTATGCCCGCATCAGGCTCATGATTTTGCCTTCTTCGCATACTTGTTGGCCAGATCCTGGGTTTTTTCCGTGTTTGAATCACGTAGTAATGTGGTACCACACTGAGGCAGTCAATTAAAGCTGGTTTCGATCAATATTTTAGAGGATAACACCGGTTAGGTCTGGGTTAGGTCTGGGTTATGCCCGCATCTGGCTCATGATTTTGCCTTCTTCGCATACTTGTTGGCCAGATCCTGGGTTTTTTCCGTGTTTGAATCACGTAGTAATGTGGTAATACACTGAAGCAGTCAATAAAACCTGGTTTCGATCAATATTTTAGAGGATAACACCGGTTAGGTCTGGGTTAGGTCTGGGTTATGCCCGCATCTGGCTCATGATTTTGCCTTCTTCGCATACTTGTTGGCCAGATCCTGGGTTTTTTTCGTGTTTGAATCACGTAGTAATGTGGTAGCACACGGAAGCAGTCAATTAAACCTGGTTTCGATCAATATTTCAGAGGATAACACCTGTTAGGTCTGGGTTAGGTCTGGGATATGCGCGCATCTGGCTTATACTTTCACCTTTTTCGCAAACTTGTTGGCCAGATCCTGGGTTTTTTCCGTGTTTGAATCACGTAGTAATGTGGTAACACACTGAAGCAGTCAATTAAACCTGGTTTCGATCAATATTTCAGAGGATAACACCGGTTAGGTCTGGGTTAGGTCTGGGATATGCGCGCATCTGGCTTATACTTTCGCCCTTTTTCGCAAACTTGTTGGCTAGATCCTGGGTTTTTTTCCGGTTTGAATGACGCAGTAATGTGGTACCACACTGAAGCAGTCAATTAAACCTGGTTTCGATCAATATTTTAGAGGATAACGCCGGTTAGGTCTTGGTTAGGTCTGGGAAATGCGCGCATCTGGCTTATACTTTCGCCTTCTTCGCATGCTTGTTGGCCAGATCCTGGGTTTTTTTCGTGTTTGAATCACGTAGGAATGTGGTAACACACTGAAGCAGTCAATTAAACCTGGTTTCGATCAATATTTAAGAGGATAACACCGGTTAGGTCTCGGTTAGGTCCGGGATATGCCCGCATCTGGCTCATGATTTTGCCTTATTCGCATACTTGTTGGCCAGATCCTGGGTTTTTTTCGTGTTTAAATCACGTAGTAATGTGGTAACACACTGAAGCAGTCAATTAAACCTGGTTTCGATCAATATTTTAGAGGATAACGCCGGTTAGGTCTGGGTTAGGTCTGGGATATGCGCGCATCTGGCTTATACTTTCGCCTTTTTCGCAAACTTGTTGGCCAGATCCTGGGTTTTTTTCGTGTTTGAATCATGTAGTAATGTGGTAACACACTGAAGCAGTCAATAAAACCTGGTTTCGATCAATATTTCAGAGGATAACACCGGTTAGGTCTGGGTTAGGTCTGGGATATGCGCGCATCTGGCTTATACTTTCACCTTTTTCGCATACTTGTTGGCTAGATCCTGGGTTTTTTTCGGGTTTGAATAACGCAGTAATGCGGTAACACACTGAAGCAGTCAATTAAACCTGATTTCGATCAATATTTTTGAGGATAACACCGGTTAGGTCTGGGTTAGGTCTGGGAAATGCGCGCATCTGGCTTATACCTTCGCCTTCTTCGCATACTTGTTGGCCAGATCCTGGGTTTTTTTCGTGTTTGAATCACGTGGGAATGTGGTAACACACTGAAGCAGTCAATTAAACCTGGTTTCGATCAATATTTTAGAGGATAACACCGGTTAGGTCTGGGTTAGGTCCGGGATATGCCCGCATCTGGCTCATGATTTTGCCTTCTTCGCATACTTGATGGCCAGATCCTGGGTTTTTTTCGTGTTTGAATCACGTAGTAATGTGGTAACACACTGAAGCAGTCAATTAAACCTGGTTTCGATCAATATTGCAGAGGATAACACCGGTTAGGTCTGGGTTAGGTCTGGGATATGCGCGCATCTGGCTTATACCTTCACCATTTTCGCAAACTTGTTGGCCAGATCCTGGGTTTTTTCCGTGTTTGAATCACGTAGTAATGTGGTAACACACTGAAGCAGTCAATAAAGCCTGGTTTCGATCAATATTTTAGAGGATAACACCGGTTAGGTCTGGGTTAGGTCTGGGATAGGTCCGGGATATGCCCGCATCTGGCTCATGATTTTGCCTTTTTCGCAAACTTGTTGGCCAGATCCTGGGTATTTTCCGTGTTTGAAACAGGTAGTAATGTGGTAACACACTGAAGCTGTCAATTAAACCTGGTTTCGATCAATATTTTAGAGGATAACACCGGTTAGATCTGGGTTAGGTCTGGGTTATGCCCGCATCAGGCTCATGATTTTGCCTTCTTCGCATACTTGTTGGCCAGATCCTGGGTTTTTTCCGTGTTTGAATCACGTAGTAATGTGGTACCACACTGAGGCAGTCAATTAAAGCTGGTTTCGATCAATATTTTAGAGGATAACACCGGTTAGGTCTGGGTTAGGTCTGGGTTATGCCCGCATCTGGCTCATGATTTTGCCTTCTTCGCATACTTGTTGGCCAGATCCTGGGTTTTTTCCGTGTTTGAATCACGTAGTAATGTGGTAATACACTGAAGCAGTCAATAAAACCTGGTTTCGATCAATATTTTAGAGGATAACACCGGTTAGGTCTGGGTTAGGTCTGGGTTATGCCCGCATCTGGCTCATGATTTTGCCTTCTTCGCATACTTGTTGGCCAGATCCTGGGTTTTTTTCGTGTTTGAATCACGTAGTAATGTGGTAGCACACGGAAGCAGTCAATTAAACCTGGTTTCGATCAATATTTCAGAGGATAACACCTGTTAGGTCTGGGTTAGGTCTGGGATATGCGCGCATCTGGCTTATACTTTCACCTTTTTCGCAAACTTGTTGGCCAGATCCTGGGTTTTTTCCGTGTTTGAATCACGTAGTAATGTGGTAACACACTGAAGCAGTCAATTAAACCTGGTTTCGATCAATATTTCAGAGGATAACACCGGTTAGGTCTGGGTTAGGTCTGGGATATGCGCGCATCTGGCTTATACTTTCGCCCTTTTTCGCAAACTTGTTGGCTAGATCCTGGGTTTCTTTCCGGTTTGAATGACGCAGTAATGTGGTACCACACTGAAGCAGTCAATTAAACCTGGTTTCGATCAATATTTTAGAGGATAACGCCGGTTAGGTCTTGGTTAGGTCTGGGAAATGCGCGCATCTGGCTTATACTTTCGCCTTCTTCGCATGCTTGTTGGCCAGATCCTGGGTGTTTTTCGTGTTTGAATCACGTAGGAATGTGGTAACACACTGAAGCAGTCAATTAAACCTGGTTTCGATCAATATTTTAGAGGATAACACCGGTTAGGTCTCGGTTAGGTCCGGGATATGCCCGCATCTGGCTCATGATTTTGCCTTATTCGCATACTTGTTGGCCAGATCCTGGGTTTTTTTCGTGTTTAAATCACGTAGTAATGTGGTAACACACTGAAGCAGTCAATTAAACCTGGTTTCGATCAATATTTTAGAGGATAACGCCGGTTAGGTCTGGGTTAGGTCTGGGATATGCGCGCATCTGGCTTATACTTTCGCCTTTTTCGCATACTTGTTGGCCAGATCCTGGGTTTTTTTCGTGTTTGAATCACGTAGGAATGTGGTAACACACTGAAGCAGTCAATTAAACCTGGTTTCGATCAATATTTTAGAGGATAACACCGGTTAGGTCTGGGTTAGGTCCGGGATATGCCCGCATCTGCCTCATGATTTTGCCTTTTTCGCATACTTGTTGGCTAGATCCTGGGTTTTTTTCGGGTTTGAATGACGCAGTAATGTGGTACCACACTGAAGCAGTCAATTAAACCTGGTTTCGATCAATATTTTAGAGGATAACGCCGGTTAGGTCTTGGTTAGGTCTGGGATATGCGCGCATCTGGCTTATACTTTCGCCTTTTTCGCATACTTGTTGGCTAGATCCTGGGTTTTTTTCGGGTTTGAATAACGCAGTAATGTGGTACCACACTGAAGCAGTCAATTAAACCTGGTTTCGATCAATATTTCAGGGGATAACACCGGCTAGGTCTGGGTTAGGTCTGGGAAATGCGCGCATCTGGCTTATACTTTCGCCCTTTTTCGCAAACTTGTTGGCCAGATCCTGGGTATTATCCGTGTTTGAATCACGTAGTAATGTGGTAACACACTGTAGCAGTCAATAAAACCTGGTTTCGATCAATATTTTAGAGGATAACGCCGGTTAGGTCTGGGTTAGGTCTGGGATATGCGCGCATCTGGCTTATACTTTCGCCTTTTTCGCAAACTTGTTGGCTAGATCCTGGGTTTTTTTCGGGTTTGAATAACGCAGTAATGTGGTACCACACTGAAGCAGTCAATTAAACCTGGTTTCGATCAATATTTCAGAGGATAACACCGGCTAGGTCTGGGTTAGGTCTGGGATATGCGCGCATCTGGCTTATACTTTCGCCTTCTTCGCATACTTGTTGGCCAGATCCTGGGTTTTTTTCGTGTTTGAATCACGTAGGAATGTGGTAACACACTGAAGCAGTCAATTAAACCTGGTTTCGATCAATATTTCAGAGGATAACACCGGTTAGGTCTGGGTTAGGTCTGGGATATGCGCGCATCTGGCTTATACTTTCGCCCTTTTTCGCAAACTTGTTGGCCAGATCCTGGGTATTATCCGTGTTTGAATCACGTAGTAATGTGGTAACACACTGTAGCAGTCAATAAAACCTGGTTTCGATCAATATTTTAGAGGATAACACCGGCTAGGTCTGGGTTAGGTCTGGGATATGCGCGCATCTGGCTTATACTTTCACCATTATCGCAAACTTGTTGGCCAGATCCTGGGTTTTTTCCGTGTTTGAATCACGTAGTAACGTGGTAGCACACTGTAGCAGTCAATTAAACCTGGTTTCGATCAATATTTCAGAGGATAACACCGGTTAGGTCTGGGTTAGGTCTGGGTTAGGTCCGGGATATGCCCGCATCTGGCTCATGATTTTGCCTTCTTCGCATACTTGTTGGCCAGATCCTGGGGTTTTTTCGTGTTTGAATCACGTAGTAATGTGGTAACAAACTGAAGCAGTCAATAAAACCTGGTTTCGATCAATATTTTAGAGGATAACACCGGTTAGGTCTGGGTTAGGTCTGAGATTTGCGCGCATCTGGCTTATACTTTCGCCTTTTTCGCAAACTTGTTGGCCAGATCCTGGGTTTTTTCCGTGTTTGAATCACGTAGTAATGTGGTAATACACTGAAGCAGTCAATAAAACCTGGTTTCGATCAATATTTTAGAGGATAACACCGGTTAGGTCTGGGTTAGGTCTGGGTTATGCCCGCATCTGGCTCATGATTTTGCCTTCTTCGCATACTTGTTGGCCAGATCCTGGGTTTTTTTCGTGTTTGAATCACGTAGTAATGTGGTAACACACTGAAGCAGTCAATTAAACCTGGTTTCGATCAATATTTCAGAGGATAACACCTGTTAGGTCTGGGTTAGGTCTGGGATATGCGCGCATCTGGCTTATACTTTCACCTTTTTCGCAAACTTGTTGGCCAGATCCTGGGTTTTTTCCGTGTTTGAATCACGTAGTAATGTGGTAACACACTGAAGCAGTCAATAAAACCTGGTTTCGATCAATATTTTAGAGGATAACACCGGTTAGGTCTGGGTTAGGTCTGGGTTATGCCCGCATCTGGCTCATGATTTTGCCTTCTTCGCATACTTGTTGGCCAGATCCTGGGTTTTTTTCGTGTTTGAATCACGTAGTAATGTGGTAACACACTGAAGCAGTCAATTAAACCTGGTTTCGATCAATATTTCAGAGGATAACACCGGTTAGGTCTGGGTTAGGTCTGGGATATGCGCGCATCTGGCTTATACTTTCGCCCTTTTTCGCAAACTTGTTGGCTAGATCCTGGGTTTTTTTCCGGTTTGAATGACGCAGTAATGTGGTACCACACTGAAGCAGTCAATTAAACCTGGTTTCGATCAATATTTTAGAGGATAACGCCGGTTAGGTCTTGGTTAGGTCTGGGAAATGCGCGCATCTGGCTTATACTTTCGCCTTCTTCGCATACTTGTTGGCCAGATCCTGGGTTTTTTTCGTGTTTGAATCACGTAGGAATGTGGTAACACACTGAAGCAGTCAATTAAACCTGGTTTCGATCAATATTTTAGAGGATAACACCGGTTAGGTCTGGGTTAGGTCCGGGATATGCCCGCATCTGGCTCATGATTTTGCCTTCTTCGCATACTTGTTGGCCAGATCCTGGGTTTTTTTCGTGTTTGAATCACGTAGGAATGTGGTAACACACTGAAGCAGTCAATTAAACCTGGTTTCGATCAATATTTTAGAGGATAACACCGGTTAGGTCTGGGTTAGGTCCGGGATATGCCCGCATCTGGCTCATGATTTTGCCTTTTTCGCATACTTGTTGGCTAGATCCTGGGTTTTTTTCGGGTTTGAATCACGTAGTAATGTGGTAACACACTGAAGCAGTCAATTAAACCTGGTTTCGATCAATATTTCAGAGGATAACACCGGTTAGGTCTGGGTTAGGTCTGGGATATGCGCGCATCTGGCTTATACTTTCGCCTTTTTCGCATACTTGTTGGCTAGATCCTGGGTTTTTTTCGGGTTTGAATAACGCAGTAATGTGGTACCACACTGAAGCAGTCAATTAAACCTGGTTTCGATCAATATTTCAGAGGATAACACCGGCTAGGTCTGGGTTAGGTCTGGGAAATGCGCGCATCTGGCTTATACTTTCGCCTTCTTCGCATACTTGTTGGCCAGATCCTGGGTTTTTTTCGTGTTTGAATCACGTAGTAATGTGGTAACACACTGTAGCAGTCAATAAAACCTGGTTTCGATCAATATTTTAGAGGATAACGCCGGTTAGGTCTGGGTTAGGTCTGGTATATGCGCGCATCTGGCTTATACTTTCGCCTTTTTCGCAAACTTGTTGGCTAGATCCTGGGTTTTTTTCGTGTTTGAATCACGTAGTAATGTGGTAACACACTGAAGCAGTCAATTAAACCTGGTTTCGATCAATATTTCAGAGGATAACACCTGTTAGGTCTGGGTTAGCTCTGGGATATGCGCGCATCTGGCTTATACTTTCACCTTTTTCGCAAACTTGTTGGCCAGATCCTGGGTTTTTTCCGTGTTTGAATCACGTAGTAATGTGGTAACACACTGAGGCAGTCAATTAAACCTGGTTTCGATCAATATTTTAGAGGATAACACCGGTTAGGTCTGGGTTAGGTCTGGGTTATGCCCGCATCTGGCTCATGATTTTGCCTTCTTCGCATACTTGTTGGCCAGATCCTGGGTTTTTTTCGTGTTTGAATCACGTAGTAATGTGGTAACACACTGAAGCAGTCAATTAAACCTGGTTTCGATCAATATTTCAGAGGATAACACCGGTTAGGTCTGGGTTAGGTCAGGGATATGCGCGCATCTGGCTTATACTTTCGCCCTTTTTCGCAAACTTGTTGGCTAGATCCTGGGTTTTTTTCCGGTTTGAATGACGCAGTAATGTGGTACCACACTGAAGCAGTCAATTAAACCTGGTTTCGATCAATATTTTAGAGGATGACGCCGGTTAGGTCTTGGTTAGGTCTGGGAAATGCGCGCATCTGGCTTATACTTTCGCCCATTTTCGCATACTTGTTGGCCAGATCCTGGGTTTTTTTCGTGTTTGAATCACGTAGGAATGTGGTAACACACTGAAGCAGTCAATTAAACCTGGTTTCGATCAATATTTTAGAGGATAACACCGGTTAGGTCTGGGTTAGGTCCGGGATATGCCCGCATCTGGCTCATGATTTTGCCTTCTTCGCATACTTGTTGGCCAGATCCTGGGTTTTTTTCGTGTTTAAATCACGTAGTAATGTGGTAACACACTGAAGCAGTCAATTAAACCTGGTTTCGATCAATATTTTAGAGGATAACGCCGGTTAGGTCTGGGTTAGGTCTGGGATATGCGCGCATCTGGCTTATACTTTCGCCTTTTTCGCAAACTTGTTGGCCAGATCCTGGGTTTTTTCCGTGTTTGAATCACGTAGTAATGTGGTAACACACTGAAGCAGTCAATTAAACCTGGTTTCGATCAATATTTTAGAGGATAACGCCGGTTAGGTCTTGGTTAGGTCTGGGAAATGCGCGCATCTGGCTTATACTTTCGCCTTTTTCGCATACTTGTTGGCTAGATCCTGGGTTTTTTTCGGGTTTGAATAACGCAGTAATGTGATACCACACTGAAGCAGTCAATTAAACCTGGTTTCGATAAATATTTCAGAGGATAACACCGGCTAGGTCTGGGTTAGGTCTGGGAAATGCGCGCATCTGGCTTATACTTTCGCCTTCTTCGCATACTTGTTGGCCAGATCCTGGGTTTTTTTCGTGTTTGAATCACGTAGTAATGTGGTAACACACTGAAGCAGTCAATTAAACCTGGTTTCGATCAATATTTCAGAGGATAACACCTGTTAGGTCTGGGTTAGCTCTGGGATATGCGCGCATCTGGCTTATACTTTCACCTTTTTCGCAAACTTGTTGGCCAGATCCTGGGTTTTTTCCGTGTTTGAATCACGTAGTAATGTGGTAACACACTGAGGCAGTCAATAAAACCTGGTTTCGATCAATATTTTAGAGGATAACACCGGTTAGGTCTGGGTTAGGTCTGGGTTATGCCCGCATCTGGCTCATGATTTTGCCTTCTTCGCATACTTGTTGGCCAGATCCTGGGTTTTTTTCGTGTTTGAATCACGTAGTAATGTGGTAACACACTGAAGCAGTCAATTAAACCTGGTTTCGATCAATATTTCAGAGGATAACACCGGTTAGGTCTGGGTTAGGTCAGGGATATGCGCGCATCTGGCTTATACTTTCGCCCTTTTTCGCAAACTTGTTGGCTAGATCCTGGGTTTTTTTCCGGTTTGAATGACGCAGTAATGTGGTACCACACTGAAGCAGTCAATTAAACCTGGTTTCGATCAATATTTTAGAGGATAACACCGGTTAGGTCTTGCTTAGGTCTGGGAAATGCGCGCATCTGGCTTATACTTTCGCCTTCTTCGCATACTTGTTGGCCAGATCCTGGGTTTTTTTCGTGTTTGAATCACGTAGGAATGTGGTAACACACTGAAGCAGTCACTTAAACCTGGTTTCGATCAATATTTTAGAGGATAACACCGGTTAGGTCTGGGTTAGGTCCGGGATATGCCCGCATCTGGCTCATGAATTTGCCTTCTTCGCATACTTGTTGGCCAGATCCTGGGTTTTTTTCGTGTTTAAATCACGTAGTAATGTGGTAACACACTGAAGCAGTCAATTAAACCTGGTTTCGATCAATATTTTAGAGGATAACGCCGGTTAGGTCTGGGTTAGGTCTGGGATATGCGCGCATCTGGCTTATACTTTCGCCTTTTTCGCAAACTTGTTGGCCAGATCCTGGGTTTTTTCCGTGTTTGAATCACGTAGTAATGTGGTAACACACTGAAGCAGTCAATTAAACCTGGTTTCGATCAATATTTTAGAGGATAACGCCGGTTAGGTCTTGGTTAGGTCTGGGAAATGCGCGCATCAGGCTTATACTTTCGCCTTCTTCGCATACTTGTTGGCCAGATCCTGGGTTTTTTTCGGGTTTGAATCACGTAGTAATGTGGTAACACACTGAAGCAGTCAATTAAACCTGGTTTCGATCAATATTTCAGAGGATAACACCGGTTAGGCCTGGGTTAGGTCTGGGATATGCGCGCATCTGGCTTATACTTTCGCCTTTTTCGCATACTTGTTGGCTAGATCCTGGGTTTTTTTCGGGTTTGAATAACGCAGTAATGTGGTACCACACTGAAGCAGTCAATTAAACCTGGTTTCGATCAATATTTCAGAGGATAACACCGGCTAGGTCTGGGTTAGGTCTGGGAAATGCGCGCATCTGGCTTATACTTTCGCCTTCTTCGCATACTTGTTGGCCAGATCCTGGGTTTTTTTCGTGTTTGAATCACGTAGGAATGTGGTAACACACTGAAGCAGTCAATTAAACATGGTTTCGATCAATATTTCAGAGGATAACACCGGCTAGGTCTGGGTTAGGTCTGGGATATGCGCGCATCTGGCTTATACTTTCGCCTTTTTCGCATACTTGTTGTCTAGATCCTGGGTTTTTTTCGGGTTTGAATAACGCAGTAATGTGGTACCACACTGAAGCAGTCAATTAAACCTGGTTTCGATCAATATTTCAGAGGATAACACCGGCTAGGTCTGGGTTAGGTCTGGGAAATGCGCGCATCTGGCTTATACTTTCGCCTTCTTCGCATACTTGTTGGCCAGATCCTGGGTTTTTTTCGTGTTTGAATCACGTAGGAATGTGGTAACACACTGAAGCAGTCAATTAAACATGGTTTCGATCAATATTTCAGAGCATAACACCGGTTAGGTCTGGGTTAGGTCTGGGATATGCGCGCATCTGGCTTATACTTTCGCCCTTTTTCGCAAACTTGTTGGCCAGATCCTGGGTATTATCCGTGTTTGAATCACGTAGTAATGTGGTAACACACTGTAGCAGTCAATAAAACCTGGTTTCGATCAATATTTTAGAGGATAACGCCGGTTAGGTCTGGGTTAGGTCTGGGATATGCGCGCATCTGGCTTATACTTTCGCCTTTTTCGCAAACTTGTTGGCTAGATCCTGGGTTTTTTTCGGGTTTGAATAACGCAGTAATGTGGTACCACACTGGAGCAGTCAATTAAACCTGGTTTCGATCAATATTTCAGAGGATAACACCGGCTAGGTCTGGGTTAGGTCTGGGAAATGCGCGCATCTGGCTTATACTTTCGCCTTCTTCGCATACTTGTTGGCCAGATCCTGGGTTTTTTACGTGTTTGAATCACGTAGTAATGTGGTAACACACTGAAGCTGTCAATTAAACCTGGTTTCGATCAATGTTTTAGAAGATAACACCGGTTAGGTCTGGGTTAGGTCTGGGTTATGCCCGCGTCTGGCTCATGATTTTGCCTTCTTCGCATACTTGTTGGCCAGATCCTGGGCTTTTTCGTGTTTGAATCACGTAGTAATGTGGTAACACACTGTAGCAGTCAATAAAACCTGGTTTCGATCAATATTTTAGAGGATAACACCGGTTAGGTCTGGGTTAGGTCTGGGTTATGCCCGCATCTGGCTCATGATTTTGCCTTCTTCGCATACTTGTTGGCCAGATCCTGGGGTTTTTTCGTGTTTGAGTCACGTAGTAATGTGGTAACAAACTGAAGCAGTCAATAAAACCTGGTTTCGATCAATATTTTAGAGGATAACACCGGTTAGGTCTGGGTTAGGTCTGAGATTTGCGCGCATCTGGCTTATACTTTCGCCTTTTTCGCAAACTTGTTGGCCAGATCCTGGGTTTTTTCCGTGTTTGAATCACGTAGTAATGTGGTAATACACTGAAGCAGTCAATAAAACCTGGTTTCGATCAATATTTTAGAGGATAACACCGGTTAGGTCTGGGTTAGGTCTGGGTTATGCCCGCATCTGGCTCATGATTTTGCCTTCTTCGCATACTTGTTGGCCAGATCCTGGGTTTTTTTCGTGTTTGAATCACGTAGTAATGTGGTAACACACTGAAGCAGTCAATTAAACCTGGTTTCGATCAATATTTCAGAGGATAACACTGGTTAGGTCTGGGTTAGGTCTGGGATATGCGCGCATCTGGCTTATACTTTCGCCCTTTTTCGCAAACTTGTTGGCTAGATCCTGGGTTTTTTTCCGGTTTGAATGACGCAGTAATGTGGTACCACACTGAAGCAGTCAATTAAACCTGGTTTCGATCAATATTTTAGAGGATAACGCCGGTTAGGTCTTGGTTAGGTCTGGGAAATGCGCGCATCTGGCTTATACTTTCGCCTTCTTCGCATACTTGTTGGCCAGATCCTGGGTTTTTTTCGTGTTTGAATCACGTAGGAATGTGGTAACACACTGAAGCAGTCAATTAAACCTGGTTTCGATCAATATTTCAGAGGATAACACCGGTTAGGTCTGGGTTAGGTCTGGGATATGCGCGCATCTGGCTTATACTTTCGCCTTTTTCGCATACTTGTTGGCTAGATCCTGGGTTTTTTTCGGGTTTGAATAACGCAGTAATGTGGTACCACACTGGAGCAGTCAATTAAACCTGGTTTCGATCAATATTTTAGAGGATAACACCGGTTAGGTCTGGGTTAGGTCTGGGTTATGCCCGCATCTGGCTCACGATTTTGCCTTCTTCGCATACTTGTTGGCCAGATCCTGGGTTTTTTTCGTGTTTGAATCACGTAGGAATGTGGTAACACACTGAAGCAGTCAATTAAACCTGGTTTCGATCAATATTTCAGAGGATAACACCGGTTAGGTCAGGGCTAGGTCCGGGATATGCCCGCATCTGGCTCATGATTTTGCCTTCTTCGCATACTTGTTGGCCAGATCCTGGGTTTTTTTCGTGTTTAAATCACGTAGTAATGTGGTAACACACTGAAGCAGTCAATTAAACCTGGTTTCGATCAATATTTTAGAGGATACCGCCGGTTAGGTCTGGGTTAGGTCTTGGATATGCGCGCATCTGGCTTATACTTTCGCCTTTTTCGCAAACTTGTTGGCCAGATCCTGGGTTTTTTCCGTGTTTGAATCACGTAGTAATGTGGTAACACACTGAAGCAGTCAATTAAACCTGGTTTCGATCAATATTTCAGAGGATAACACCGGTTAGGTCTGGGTTAGGTCTGGGATATGCGCGCATCTGGCTTATACTTTCGCCTTTTTCGCATACTTGTTGGCTAGATCCTGGGTTTTTTTCGGGTTTGAATAACGCAGTAATGTGGTACCACACTGGAGCAGTCAATTAAACCTGGTTTCGATCAATATTTCAGAGGATAACACCGGCTAGGTCTGGGTTAGGTCTGGGAAATGCGCGCATCTGGCTTATACTTTCGCCTTCTTCGCATACTTGTTGGCCAGATCCTGGGTTTTTTACGTGTTTGAATCACGTAGTAATGTGGTAACACACTGAAGCTGTCAATTAAACCTGGTTTCGATCAATGTTTTAGAAGATAACACCGGTTAGGTCTGGGTTAGGTCTGGGTTATGCCCGCGTCTGGCTCATGATTTTGCCTTCTTCGCATACTTGTTGGCCAGATCCTGGGCTTTTTCGTGTTTGAATCACGTAGTAATGTGGTAACACACTGTAGCAGTCAATAAAACCTGGTTTCGATCAATATTTTAGAGGATAACACCGGTTAGGTCTGGGTTAGGTCTGGGTTATGCCCGCATCTGGCTCATGATTTCGCCTTTTTCGCAAACTTGTTTGCCAGTTCCTGGGTTTTTTCCGTGTTTGATTCACGTAGTAATGTGGTAACACAATGAAGCAGTCAATTAAACCTGGTTTCGATTAATATTTTAGAGGATAACACCGGTTAGGTCTGGGTTAGGTCTGGGATATACGCGCATCTGGCTTATACTTTCGCCTTTTTCGCAAACTTGTTGGCCAGATCCTGGGTTTTTTTCGTGTTGGAATCACGTAGTAATGTGGTAACACACTGAAGCAGTCAATTAAACCTGGTTTCTATCAATATGTTAGAGGATAACACCGGTTAGGTCTGGGTTAGGTCTGGGTTATGCCCGCATCTGGCTCATGTTTTTGCCTTCTTCGCATACTTGTTGGCCAGATCCTGGGTTTTTTTCGTGTTTGAATCACGTAGTAATGTGGTGACACACTGAAGCAGTCAATTAAACCTGGTTTCGATCAATATTTTAGAGGATAACACCGGCTAGGTCTGGGTTAGGTCTGGGTTATGCCCGCATATGGCTAATGATTTTGCCTTCTTCGCATACTTGTTGGCCAGATCCTGGGTTTTTTTCGTGTTTGAATCACGTAGTAATGTGGTAACACACTGAAGCAGTCAATTGAACCTGGTTTCGATCAATATTTTAGAGGATAACACCGGTTAGGTCTGGGTTAGGTCTGGGTTATGCCCGCATCTGGCTCATGATTTTGCCTTCTTCGCATACTTGTTGGCCAGATCCTGGGTTTTTTTCGTGTTTGAATCACGTAGTAATGTTGTAGCACACTGAAGCAGTCAATTAAACCTGGTTTCGATCAATATTTTAGAGGATAACACCGGTTAGGTCTGGGCTAGGTCTGGGTTATGCCCGCATCTCGCTCATGATTTTGCCTTCTTCGCATACTTGTTGGCCAGATCCTGGGTTTTTTTCGTGTTTGAATCACGTAGTAATCTGGTAACACACTGAAGCAGTCAATTAAACCTGGTTTCGAGCAATATTTTAGAGGATAACACAGTTTAGGTCTGGGTTAGGTCTGAGTTATGCCCGCATCTGGCTCATGATTTTGCCTTCTTCGCATACTTGTTGGCCAGATCCTGGGTTTTTTCCGAGTTTGAATCACGTAGTAATGTTCTAGCACACTGAAGCAGTCAATTAAACCTGGTTTCGATCAATATTTTAGAGGATAACACCGGTTAGGTCTGGGTTAGGTTTGGGTTATGCCCGCATCTGGCTCATGATTTCGCCATTTTCGCAAACTTGTTGGCCAGGTCCTGGGTTTTTTTCGTGTTTGAATCACGTAGTAATGTTGTACCACACTGAGGCAGTCAATTAAACCTGGTTTCGATCAATATTTCAGAGGATAACACCGGTTAGGTCTGGGTTAGGTCCGGGAAATGCACGCATCTGGCTCATGATTTCGCCTTTTTCGCAAACTTGTAGGCCAGATCCTGGCTTTTTTCGTGTTGGAATCACGTAGTAATGTTGTACCACACTGAGGCAGTCAATTAAACCTGGTTTCGATCCATATTTTAGAGGATAACACCGGTTAGGTCTGGGTTAGGTCTGGGTTATGCCCGCATATGGCTAATGATTTAGCCTTGTTCGCATACTTGTTAGCCAGATCCTGGGTTTTCTTCGTGTTTGAATGACGTAGTAATGTGGTAACACACTGAAGCAGTCAATTAAACCTGGTTTCGATCAATATTTTAGAGGATAACACCGGTTAGGTCTGGGTTAGGTCTGGGTTATGCCCGCATCTGGCTCATGATTTTGCCTTCTTCGCATACTTGTTGGCCAGATCCTGGGTTTTTTTCGTGTTTGAATCACGTAGTAATGTGGTAACACACTGAAGCAGTAAATTAAACCTGGTTCCGATCAATATTTTAGAGGATAACACCGGTTAGGTCTGGGATAGGTCTGGGTTATGCCCGCATATGGCTAATGATTTTGCGTTCTTCGCATACTTGTTGGCCAGATCCTGGGTTTTTTTCGTGTTTGAATCACGTAGTAATGTGGTAACACACTGAAGCAGTCAATTAAACCTGGTTTCGATCAATTTTTTTAGAGGATGACACCGGTTAGGTCTGGGTTAGGTCTGGGTTATGCGCGCATCTGGCTCATGATTTTGCCTTTTTCGCAAACTTGTTGGCTAGATCCTGGGTTTTTTTTGTGTTTGAATCACGTAGTAATGTTGTAGCACACTGATGCAGTCAATTAAACCTGGTTTCGATCAATATTCTAGAGGATAACACCGGTTAGGTCCGGGTTAGGTCTGGGATATACGCGCATCTGGCTTATACTTTCGCCTTTTTCGCAAACTTGTTGGCCAGATCCTGGGTTTTTTCCGTGTTTGAATCACGTAGTAATGTGGTAATTCACTGAAGCAGTCAATTAAACCTGGTTTCGATCAATATTTTAGAGGATAACACCGGTTAGGTCTGGGTTAGGTCTGGGTTATGCCCGCATCTGGCTCATGATTTTGCCTTCTTCGCATACTTGTTGGCCAGATCCTGGGTTTTTTTCGTGTTTGAATCACGTAGTAATGTGGTAACACACTGAGGTAGTCAATTAAACCTGGTTTCGATCCATATTTCAGAGGATAACATCGGTTAGGTCTGGGATAGGTTCGGGAAATGCACGCATCTGGCTCATGATTTCGCCTTTTTCGCAAACTTGTTGGCCAGATCCTGGGTTTTTTCCGTGTTTGAATCACGTAGTAATGTGGTAATACACTGAACCAGTCAATTAAACCTGGTTTCGATCAATATTTTAGAGGATAACACCGGTTAGGTCTGGGTTGGGTCTGGGTTATGCCCGCATCTGGCTCATGATTTTGCCTTCCTCGCATACTTGTTGGCCAGATCCTGGGTTTTTTTCGTGTTTGAATCACGTATTAATGTGGTAACACACTGAAGCAGCCAATTAAACCTGGTTTCGATCAATATTTTAGAGGATAACACCGGTTAGGTCTGGGTTAGGTCTGGGATATGCGCGCATCTGGCTTATACTTTCGCCTTTTTCGCAAACTTGTTGGCAAGCTCCTGGGTTTTTTCCGCGTTTGAATTACGTAGTAATGTGGTAATACACTGAAGCAGTCAATTAAACCTGGTTTCGATCAATATTTTAGAGGATAACACCGGTTAGGTCTGGGTTAGGTCCGGGAAACGCACGCATCTGGCTTATGATTTCGCCTTTTTCGCAAACTTGTTGACCAGATCCTGGGTTTTTTCCGTGTTTGAATCACGTAGTAATGTGGTACCACACTGAGGCAGTCAATTAAACCTGGTTTCGATCAATATTTTAGAGTATAACACCGGTTAGGTCTGGGCTAGGTCTGAGTTATGCCCGCATCTGGCTCATGATTTTACCTTCTTCGCATACTTGTGGGCCAGATCCTGGGTTTTTTTCGTGTTTGAATCACGTAGTAATGTGGTAACACACTGAAGCAGTCAATTAAACCTGGTTCCGATCAATATTTTAGAGGATAACACCGGTTAGGTCTGGGTTAGGTCTGGGCTATGCCCGCATCTGGCTCATGATTTTGCCTTCTTCGCATACTTGTTGGCCAGATCCTGGGTTTTTTTCGTGTTTGAATCACGTAGTAATGTGGTAACACACTGAAGCAGTCAATTAAACCTGGTTTCGATCAATATTCTAGAGGATAACACCGGTTAGGTCTGGGTTAGGTCTGGGATATGCGCGCATCTGGCTTATACTTTCGCCTTTTTCGCAAACTTGTTGGCCAGATCCTGGATTTTCTTCGTGTTTGAATCACGTAGTAATGTGGTAACACACTGAAGCAGTCAATTAAACCTGGTTTCGATCAATTTTTTTAGAGGATGACACCGGTTAGGTCTGGGTTAGGTCTGGGTTACGCCCGCATCTGGCTCATGATTTTCCCTTTTTCGCAAACTTGTTGGCCAGATGCTGCGTTTTTCCGTGTTTGAATCACGTAGTAATGTGGTAACACACTGAAGCAGTCAATTAAACCTGGTTTCGATCAATATTTCAGAGGATAACACCGGTTAGGTCTGGGTTAGGTCTGGGTTATGCCCGCATCTGGCTCATGATTTTGCCTTTTTCGCAAACTTGTTGGCCAGATCCTGGGTTTCTTCCGTGTTTGAATCACGTAGTAATGTTCTAGCACACTGAAGCAGTCAATTAAACCTGGTTTCGATCAATATCTTAGAGGATAACACCGGTTAGGTCTGGGTTAGGTCTGGGATATACGCGCATCTGGCTTATACTTTCGCCTTTTTCGCAAACTTGTTGGCCAGATCCTGGGTTTTTTCCGTGTTGGAATCACGTAGTAATGTGGTAACACACTGAAGCAGTCAATTAAACCTGGTTTCGATCAATATTTTAGAGGATAACACCGGTTAGGTCTGGGTTAGGTCTGGGTTATGCCCGCATCTGGCTCATGATTTTGCCTTGTTCGCATACTTGTTAGCCAGATCCTGGGTTTTTTTCGTGTTTGAATCACGTAGTAATGTGGTAACACACTGAAGCAGTCAATTAAACCTGGTTTCGATCAATATTTCAGAGGATAACACCGGTTAGGTCTGGGTTAGGTCTGGGTTATGCCCGCATCTGGCTCATTATTTTGCCTTTCTCGCAAACTTGTTGGCCAGATCCTGGGTTTTTTCCGTGTTTGAATCACGTAGTAATGTTGTAGCACACTGAAGCAGTCAATTAAACCTGGTTTCGATCAATATTTTAGAGGATAACACCGGTTAGGTCTGGGCTAGGTCTGGGTTATGCCCGCATCTCGCTCATGATTTTGCCTTCTTCGCATACTTGTTGGCCAGATCCTGGGTTTTTTTCGTGTTTGAATCACGTAGTAATCTGGTAACACACTGAAGCAGTCAATTAAACCTGGTTTCGATCAATATTTTAGAGGATAACACAGTTTAGGTCTGGGTTAGGTCTGAGTTATGCCCGCATCTGGCTCATGATTTTGCCTTCTTCGCATACTTGTTGGCCAGATCCTGGGTTTTTTCCGAGTTTGAATCACGTAGTAATGTTCTAGCACACTGAAGCAGTCAATTAAACCTGGTTTCGATCAATATTTTAGAGGATAACACCGGTTAGGTCTGGGTTAGGTTTGGGTTATGCCCGCATCTGGCTCATGATTTCGCCATTTTCGCAAACTTGTTGGCCAGGTCCTGGGTTTTTTTCGTGTTTGAATCACGTAGTAATGTTGTACCACACTGAGGCAGTCAATTAAACCTGGTTTCGATCAATATTTCAGAGGATAACACCGGTTAGGTCTGGGTTAGGTCCGGGAAATGCATGCATCTGGCTCATGATTTCGCCTTTTTCGCAAACTTGTTGGCCAGATCCTGGGTTTTTTCCGTGTTTGAATCACGTAGTAATGTGGTAATTCACTGAAGCAGTCAATTAAACCTGGTTTCAATCAATATTTTCGAGGATAACACCGGTTAGGTCTGGGGTAGGTTTTTGTTATGCCCACATCTGGCTCATGATTTTGCCTTCTTCGCAAACTTGTTGGCCAGATCCTGGGCTTTTTCCGTGTTTGAATCACGTAGTAATGTGGTAATACACTGAAGCAGTCAATCAAACCTGGTTTCGATCAATATTTTAGAGGATAACACCGGTTAGGTCTGGGTTAGGTATGGGATATGCGCGCATCTGGCTTATACTTTCGCGTTTTTCGCATACTTTTTGGCCAGATCCTGGGTTTTTTCCGTGTTTGAATCACGTAGTAATGTGGTACCACACTGAGGTAGTCAATTAAACCTGGTTTCGATCAATATTTTGGAGGATAACACCGGTTAGGTCTGGGTTAGGTCTGGGTTATGCCCGCATCTGGCTCATGATTTTGCCTTCTTCGCATACTTGTTGGCCAGATCCTGGGTTTTTTCCGTGTTTGAATCACGTAGTAATGTGGTACCACACTGAGGTAGTCAATTAAACCTGGTTTCGATCAATATTTTGGAGGATAACACCGGTTAGGTCTCGGTTAGGTCTGGGTTAGGTCTGGGTTATGCCCGCATCTGGCTCATGATTTTGCCTTCTTCGCATACTTGTTGGCCAGATCCTGGGTTTTCTTCGTGTTTGAATGACGTAGTAATGTGGTAACACACTGAAGCAGTCAATTAAACCTGGTTTCGATCAATATTTTAGAGGATAACACAGTTTAGGTCTGGGTTAGGTCTGAGTTATGCCCGCATCTGGCTCATGATTTTGCCTTCTTCGCATACTTGTTGGCCAGATCCTGGGTTTTTTCCGAGTTTGAATCACGTAGTAATGTTCTAGCACACTGAAGCAGTCAATTAAACCTGGTTTCAATCAATATTTTAGAGGATAACACCGGTTAGGTCTGGGTTAGGTTTGGGTTATGCCCGCTTCTGGCTCATGATTTCGCCATTTTCGCAAACTTGTTGGCCAGGTCCTGGGTTTTTTTCGTGTTTGAATCACGTAGTAATGTTGTACCACACTGAGGCAGTCAATTAAACCTGGTTTCGATCAATATTTCAGAGGATAACACCGGTTAGGTCTGGGTTAGGTCCGGGAAATGCACGCATCTGGCTCATGATTTCGCCTTTTTCGCAAACTTGTTGGCCAGATCCTGGGTTTTTTCCGTGTTTGAATCACGTAGTAATGTGGTAATTCACTGAAGCAGTCAATTAAACCTGGTTTCGATCAATATTTTCGAGGATAACACCGGTTAGGTCTGGGGTAGGTTTTTGTTATGCCCACATCTGGCTCATGATTTTGCCTTCTTCGCAAACTTGTTGGCCAGATCCTGGGCTTTTTCCGTGTTTGAATCACGTAGTAATGTGGTAATACACTGAAGCAGTCAATCAAACCTGGTTTCGATCAATATTTTAGGGGATAACACCGGTTAGGTCTGGGTTAGGTCTGGGATATGCGCGCATCTGGCTTATACTTTCGCGTTTTTCGCATACTTTTTGGCCAGATCCTGGGTTTTTTCCGTGTTTGAATCACGTAGTAATGTGGTACCACACTGAGGTAGTCAATTAAACCTGGTTTCGATCAATATTTTGGAGGATAACACCGGTTAGGTCTGGGTTAGGTCTGGGATATGCGCGCATCTGGCTTATACTTTCGCCTTTTTCGCAAACTTGTTGGCAAGCTCCTGGGTTTTTTTCGTGTTTGAATCACGTAGTAATGTGGTAATACACTGAACCAGTCAATTAAACCTGGTTTCGATCAATATTTTAGAGGATAACACCGGTTAGGTCTGGGTTGGGTCTGGGTTATGCCCGCATCTGGCTCATGATTTTGCCTTCCTCGCATACTTGTTGGCCAGATCCTGGGTTTTTTTCGTGTTTGAATCACGTATTAATGTGGTAACACAATGAAGCAGCCAATTAAACCTGGTTTCGATCAATATTTTAGAGGATAACACCGGTTAGGTCTGGGTTAGGTCTGGGATATGCGCGCATCTGGCTTATACTTTCGCCTTTTTCGCAAACTTGTTGGCAAGCTCCTGGGTTTTTTCCGCGTTTGAATTACGTAGTAATGTGGTAATACACTGAAGCAGTCAATTAAACCTGGTTTCGATCAATATTTTAGAGGATAACACCGGTTAGGTCTGGGTTAGGTCCGGGAAACGCACGCATCTGGCTTATGATTTCGCCTTTTTCGCAAACTTGTTGACCAGATCCTGGGTTTTTTCCGTGTTTGAATCACGTAGTAATGTGGTACCACACTGAGGCAGTCAATTAAACCTGGTTTCGATCAATATTTTAGAGTATAACACCGGTTAGGTCTGGGCTAGGTCTGAGTTATGCCCGCATCTGGCTCATGATTTTACCTTCTTCGCATACTTGTGGGCCAGATCCTGGGTTTTTTTCGTGTTTGAATCACGTAGTAATGTGGTAACACACTGAAGCAGTCAATTAAACCTGGTTCCGATCAATATTTTAGAGGATAACACCGGTTAGGTCTGGGTTAGGTCTGGGCTATGCCCGCATCTGGCTCATGATTTTGCCTTCTTCGCATACTTGTTGGCCAGATCCTGGGTTTTTTTCGTGTTTGAATCACGTAGTAATGTGGTAACACACTGAAGCAGTCAATTAAACCTGGTTTCGATCAATATTTTAGAGTATAACACCGGTTAGGTCTGGGCTAGGTCTGAGTTATGCCCGCATCTGGCTCATGATTTTACCTTCTTCGCAAACTTGTTGACCAGATCCTGGGTTTTTTCCGTGTTTGAATCACGTAGTAATGTGGTACCACACTGAGGCAGTCAATTAAACCTGGTTTCGATCAATATTTTAGAGTATAACACCGGTTAGGTCTGGGCTAGGTCTGAGTTATGCCCGCATCTGGCTCATGATTTTACCTTCTTCGCATACTTGTGGGCCAGATCCTGGGTTTTTTTCGTGTTTGAATCACGTAGTAATGTGGTAACACACTGAAGCAGTCAATTAAACCTGGTTCCGATCAATATTTTAGAGGATAACACCGGTTAGGTCTGGGTTAGGTCTGGGCTATGCCCGCATCTGGCTCATGATTCTGCCTTCTTCGCATACTTGTTGGCCAGATCCTGGGTTTTTTTCGTGTTTGAATCACGTAGTAATGTGGTAACACACTGAAGCAGTCAATTAAACCTGGTTTCGATCAATATTCTAGAGGATAACACCGGTTAGGTCTGGGTTAGGTCTGGGATATGCGCGCATCTGGCTTATACTTTCGCCTTTTTCGCAAACTTGTTGGCCAGATCCTGGGTTTTTTCCGTGTTTGAATCACGTAGTAATGTGGTAATACACTGGAGCAGTCAATTAAACCTGGTTTCGATCAATATTTTAGTGGATAACACCGGTTAGGTCTGGGTTAGGTCCGGGAAATGCACGCATCTGGCTTATGATTTCGCCTTTTTCGCACACTTGTTGACCAGATCCTGGGTTTTTTCCGTGTTTGAATCACGTAGTAATGTGGTACCACACTGAGGCAGTCAATTAAACCTGGTTTCGATCAATATTTTAGAGTATAACACCGGTTAGGTCTGGGCTTGGTCTGAGTTATGCCCGCATCTGGCTCATGATTTTACCTTCTTCGCATACTTGTTGGCCAGATCCTGGATTTTTTTCGTGTTTGAATCACGTAGTAATGTGGTAACACACTGAAGCAGTCAATTAAACCTGGTTTCGATCAATTTTTTTAGAGGATGACACCGGTTAGGTCTGGGTTAGGTCTGGGTTACGCCCGCATCTGGCTCATGATTTTCCCTTTTTCGCAAACTTGTTGGCCAGATGCTGCGTTTTTCCGTGTTTGAATCACGTAGTAATGTGGTAACACACTGAAGCAGTCAATTAAACCTGGTTTCGATCAATATTTCAGAGGATAACACCGGTTAGGTCTGGGTTAGGTCTGGGTTATGCCCGCATCTGGCTCATGATTTTGCCTTTTTCGCAAACTTGTTGGCCAGATCCTGGGTTTTTTCCGTGTTTGAATCACGTAGTAATGTTCTAGCACACTGAAGCAGTCAATTAAACCTGGTTTCGATCAATATCTTAGAGGATAACACCGGTTAGGTCTGGGTTAGGTCTAGGATATACGCGCATCTGGCTTATACTTTCGCCTTTTTCGCAAACTTGTTGGCCAGATCCTGGGTTTTTTCCGTGTTGGAATCACGTAGTAATGTGGTAACACACTGAAGCAGTCAATTAAACCTGGTTTCGATCAATATTTTAGAGGATAACACCGGTTAGGTCTGGGTTAGGTCTGGGTTATGCCCGCATCTGGCTCATGATTTTGCCTTCTTCGCATACTTGTTGGCCAGATCCTGGGTTTTTTTCGTGTTTGAATCACGTAGTAATGTGGTACCACACTGAAGCAGTCAACTAAACCTGGTTTCGATCAATATTTTAGAGGATAACACCGGTTAGGTCTCGGTTAGGTCTGGGTTAGGTCTGGGTTATGCCCGCATCTGGCTCATGATTTTGCCTTCTTCGCATACTTGTTGGCCAGATCCTGGGTTTTTTCCGAGTTTGAATCACGTAGTAATGTTCTAGCACACTGAAGCAGTCAATTAAACCTGGTTTCGATCAATATTTTAGAGGATAACACCGGTTAGGTCTGGGTTAGGTTTGGGTTATGCCCGCTTCTGGCTCATGATTTCGCCATTTTCGCAAACTTGTTGGCCAGGTCCTGGGTTTTTTTCGAGTTTGAATCACGTAGTAATGTTGTACCACACTGAGGCAGTCAATTAAACCTGGTTTCGATCAATATTTCAGAGGATAACACCGGTTAGGTCTGGGTTAGGTCCGGGAAATGCACGCATCTGGCTCATGATTTCGCCTTTTTCGCAAACTTGTTGGCCAGATCCTGGGTTTTTTCCGTGTTTGAATCACGTAGTAATGTGGTAATTCACTGAAGCAGTCAATTAAACCTGGTTTCGATCAATATTTTCGAGGATAACACCGGTTAGGTCTGGGGTAGGTTTTTGTTATGCCCACATCTGGCTCATGATTTTGCCTTCTTCGCAAACTTGTTGGCCAGATCCTGGGCTTTTTCCGTGTTTGAATCACGTAGTAATGTGGTAATACACTGAAGCAGTCAATCAAACCTGGTTTCGATCAATATTTTAGAGGATAACACCGGTTAGGTCTGGGTTAGGTCTGGGATATGCGCGCATCTGGCTTATACTTTCGCGTTTTTCGCATACTTTTTGGCCAGATCCTGGGTTTTTTCCGTGTTTGAATCACGTAGTAATGTGGTACCACACTGAGGTAGTCAATTAAACCTGGTTTCGATCAATATTTTGGAGGATAACACCGGTTAGGTCTGGGTTAGGTCTGGGTTATGCCCGCATCTGGCTCATGATTTTGCCTTCTTCGCATACTTGTTGGCCAGATCCTGGGTTTTTTTCGTGTTTGAATCACGTAGTAATGTGGTACCACACTGAGGTAGTCAATTAAACCTGGTTTCGATCAATATTTTGGAGGATAACACCGGTTAGGTCTCGGTTAGGTCTGGGTTAGGTCTGGGTTATGCCCGCATCTGGCTCATGATTTTGCCTTCTTCGCATACTTGTTGGCCAGATCCTGGGTTTTTTTCGTGTTTGAATCACGTAGTAATGTGGTAACACACTGAAGGAGTCAATTAAACCAGGTTTCGATCAATATTTTAGAGGATAACACCGGTTAGGTCTGGGTTAGGTCTGGGTTAGGTTTGGGTTATGCCCGCATCTGGCTCATGATTTTGCCTTCTTCGCAAACTTGTTGGCCAGATCCTGGGCTTTTTCCGTGTTTGAATCACGTAGTAATGTGGTAATACACTGAAGCAGTCAATCAAACCTGGTTTCGATCAATATTTCAGAGGATAACGCCGGTTAGGTCTGGGTTAGGTCTGGGTTATGCCCGCACCTGGCTCATGACTTTGCCTTCTTCGCATACTTGTTGGCCAGATCCTGGGTTTTTTTTGTGTTTGAATCACGTAGTAATGTGGTAACACACTGAAGCAGTCAATTAAACCTGGTTTCGATCAATATTTTAGAGGATAACACCGGTTAGGTCTGTGTTAGGTCTGGGATATGCGCGTATCTGGCATACACTTTCGCCATTTTCGCAAACTTGTTGCCCAGATCCTGGATTTTTTCCGTGTTTGAATCACGTAGTAATGTTGTACCACACTGAGGCAGTCAATTAAACCTGGTTTCGATCCATATTTTAGAGGATAACACCGGTTAGGTCTGGGTTAGGTCTGGGATGTGCACGCATCTGGCGTACACTTTCGCCATTTTCGCAAACTTGTTGCCCAGATCCTGGGTTTTTTCCGTGTTTGAATCACGTAGTAATGTTGTACCACACTGAGGCAGCCAATTAAACCTGGTTTCGATCCATATTTCAGAGGATAACACCGGTTAGGTCTGGGATAGGTCCGGGAAATGCACGCATCTGGCTCATGATTTCGCCTTTTTCGCAAACTTGTTGGCCAGATCCTGGGTTTTTTCCGTGTTTGAATCACGTAGTAATGTGGTAACACACTGAGGCAGTCAATTAAACCTGGTTTCGATCCATATTTCAGAGGATAACATCGGCTAGGTCTGGGTTAGGTCTGGGTTATGCGCGCATCTGGCTCATGATTTTGCCTTTTTCGCAAACTTGTTGGCCAGATCCTGGGTTTTTTTTGTGTTTGAATCACGTAGTAATGTTGTAGCACACTGATGCAGTCAATTAAACCTGGTTTCGATCAATATTCTAGAGGATAACACCGGTTAGGTCCGGGTTAGGTCTGGGATATACGCGCATCTGGCTTATACTTTCGCCATTTTCGCAAACTTGTTGGCCAGATCCTGGGTTTTTTCCGTGTTTGAATCACGTAGTAATGTGGTAATTCACTGAAGCAGTCAATTAAACCTGGTTTCGATCAATATTTTAGTGGATAACACCGGTTAGGTCTGGGTTAGGTCTGGGTTATGCCCGCATCTGGCTCATGATTTTGCCTTCTTCGCATACTTGTTGGCCAGATCCTGGGTTTTTTTGGTGTTTGAATCACGCAGTAATGTCGTAACACACTGAGGCAGTCAATTAAACCTGGTTTCGATCCATATTTCAGAGGATAACATCGGTTAGGTCTGGGATAGGTTCGGGAAATGCACGCATCTGGCTCATGATTTCGCCTTTTTCGCAAACTTGTTGGCCAGATCCTGGGTTTTTTCCGTGTTTGAATCACGTAGTAATGTGGTAACACACTGAAGCAGTCAATTAAACCTGGTTTCGATCAATATTTTAGAGGATAACACAGTTTAGGTCTGGGTTAGGTCTGAGTTATGCCCGCATCTGGCTCATGATTTTGCCTTCTTCGCATACTTGTTGGCCAGATCCTGGGTTTTTTCCGAGTTTGAATCACGTAGTAATGTTCTAGCACACTGAAGCAGTCAATTAAACCTGGTTTCGATCAATATTTTAGAGGATAACACCGGTTAGGTCTGGGTTAGGTTTGGGTTATGCCCGCTTCTGGCTCATGATTTCGCCATTTTCGCAAACTTGTTGGCCAGGTCCTGGGTTTTTTTCGTGTTTGAATCACGTAGTAATGTTGTACCACACTGAGGCAGTCAATTAAACCTGGTTTCGATCAATATTTCAGAGGATAACACCGGTTAGGTCTGGGTTAGGTCCGGGAAATGCACGCATCTGGCTCATGATTTCGCCTTTTTCGCAAACTTGTTGGCCAGATCCTGGGTTTTTTCCGTGTTTGAATCACGTAGTAATGTGGTAATTCACTGAAGCAGTCAATTAAACCTGGTTTCGATCAATATTTTCGAGGATAACACCGGTTAGGTCTCGGTTTCGTCTGGGTTATGCCCGCATCTGGCTCATGATTTTGCCTTCTTCGCAAACTAGTTGGCCAGATCCTGGGTTTTTTTCGTGTTTGAATCACGTAGTAATGTGGTAACATACTGAAGCAGTCAATTAAACCTGGTTTCGATCAATATTTTAGAGGATAACACCGGTTAGGTCTGGGTTAGGTCTGGGTTATGCCCGCATCTGGCTCATGATTTTGCCTTCTTCGCATACGTGTTGGCCACGTGTTGACGATAAAACTGTAAGATATAGGATGAATTAAGTTCCATGTCCCTAAAATTTTCCAAATCATAGATTTAAAAATGATTTAGATATTTAGATGATTTTAGTGTGGGTATTTATACAAGTATGTAAATCTCTATTTATGCATAACATGTTACCCCTAAATGGGCAAGTTAATGAATTATATACATGTTAATTGTATAATAATAACCCTTTGTTCCTCATAAAAATTCATAACTGAATTGCTATCATTCTAAAAAAATCCATCCCAAAATATATTGTCAAAACTAGTAATAAATTATTTGAACAAGGTGATAACAGATTTGAAATATTTAATAAAATTTAAATACCAGTAGTATTAATAAAAGATAATATTAATACTATTTTGACACTGTTATTTGATTTTAATATTAATTATAGATACTTTGATTATTGATTTATTAAAACATAAAGTTAATGAAGTCCCAGTAGATTATAAATATTTTAAAGAGCATGAATTAGCATAGAATTTCATAAAAAATTTGATGAGTGATAGAAGTAACTTGAATAATCTGAATTTTGTAGCTTTTACTATATCTTTGGATATGGAATCACAGATTCATTTTATTAATAAAAATAGAGATAGTACTGATGATTTACTCAGACTCGTTAAAGTAAGTGGGCCAAGTGGGAAGAATATTAAGATAGGTAGATAGATATTGGTAAAAGTATTCCTCTTGTCCTTATATAGGAAATCTTTAATATTACAAATAAACTCTTTCTGTAAAATCTTGAACTTATCATTACAATTTATAGAATTAAAGTCAACGCATCTAATAATGAAAGTAGAAACTGACTTTAAAATCTTGTCTATTGGATAACATAGAGTTAGATTCTTTTATCGATGAATTATGAACAAACTGAACTGAAGTATTTTATAGACTTGTCAAGAACGTTTTTTGGTATATTCCTAGCAAACGACGCGTTCAACGATCGGGATGAGTTATACGTAATTCGATTCGTCTAATTCAGTATATTATTTCATTAGTATATGCATTTCATTATCTGCGGAAATTCGGTATTTTTACAAAGTAACTAAGTATTTTAAATATATTCTGACAGGTTCACAGGTGGAAACAAGTGACTGTCGTTACCTGTGTTCAAAATGCCAGCTAGTCAAATGCTAATTTGTTAACAATAACATTTATTGAATGAAATTTCTGCTATTTCTGCAAATATCTCATTGAATAAATCACCATCTTTCTATTATATATACATTTACTAAATACATAATGGCTCAGGTATCCAATGAAGTTACTCTTATTGAAAATATAAAATATTGATAGTATTATATGTTAGAAAAAAGTGGTTTCTTCAATTTAATTCATGTAAGCATCAGTAATGAGATCTTGAAAATTGACGCTGTGATTAATTTTCAAATGGCCTCTGTGCCATTATTTCTACAACAAAATGTTGATTCATCAGTCTCTATCTACTCTACCCTTCCACAATTGCTGCGCAGTATTTTTATTTAATGTTAGTTATATAATATCACGACATTGCTCATAATTATATGTTAGCATATATGGTAATTTTAAAACAATATCTGTAACTGAGTTTGTTTTTAGAAAACCACGTTCTTTGCTTTTCAAATATCTTTATATAATGCAATGGCTTTTAAAAAATAAGGGTATAAACATCTCACCGTAAACCGTAAATAGTTTACATTTTAAAGATCCAGAAACAGGCGCTCATACGAATAAAACAGAAACTACGTGGAAGCATAGTAAACACTTTTTGCCTGAATATTGTCGGTTAGTATTTGCAGTTCCACACGTTTTTTAATATGTTTTTCTAACATATAATACAAAATAATAAATATTATATTTTCTATTTTCAGCAAAAAAGATAATTTCATTGGGTACTTAAGCCATTACGTGTTTTATAAACCTTCCAAGCAAGGAAAGGATGATTTATTTAATCAGTTCTTAAAAGAAATTTCAGAAATTTCATTTGATGATGATCGATTCTGTAAAAAATCAAAATATACCAGACTTAGATGATAATGAAATTTAATAATAAAAACAAGTTAAACCAACGTACTGCGTACAATAGTAATTTACTATATATTGTAAACACTGTCAGCGACGGGGAGACATTTTTTACTGTTGCTGCATGTACTGTCTACATACCTGGTTTTAATACTGTCCACCTGACCGACTCGTGGAAGTTCTATGCCTAAAAAAATGATTTTTATGCATCATACAAATTCTTCTACAAATTCCCATTTGACAATGTAGAATAGATCCAATTAGATAAATTATTTATAATTTTTAAAATGAACATAGCAACGATGGTCACTAGTTTCTATCTGTGAACCTGTCAAAAAATCTACTTGACCTTACTTTTTTACTGTAACTTTTTATAATAACTGTTAAAATACTGTTTATATTATTTATTATAATGAATCTTGTTACAAAACAAACACACTTATTTTCCATTGTGAAAAGAAAACTTAAAAACTAAAAGAACATTCCTCTACATGTGCTTCTTTCACACACACACACACACACACACCACACTACCCCTCTTATCTGAAACGGTAAACTCCTAAACACTAAAGAAACTAACGAATTTTAAGTCATATTTCTAACACGCCTTCTTGACTTAAAATTTATCAAAACAACAACAAAAATTTTGCCTTTCCTAACGATTTAGTCAGTACATCTGCAATTTGATCGTCCGTAGTCACACTTATTAGTCCCTTTTTTCATAATCATAAACAAAATGATAACTTATATCTATATGCTTGGAATTTTTTGAAAATTTTCCATTTTTTGATAAGGCTATCGCTCCAATATTGTCTTCATATATTTTTACTGGATTGTCATTCTTCACGTCAAAAACAGATAAAATGCCCTTAATTGGAATGATTTCTTCTACACAATCAGCAAGAGCGTAGTATTCAGCATGCGTTGAGGCTCTGGAGACAATTTTTTGTTTTTGCGATTTCCATAGTACTACATTTCCAAAAACTCGTATGATTATCCCTGTAGTCGATTTTCTGTCCGTAGTGTCTGCAGCCCAATCAGCGTCAACAAATGCATCCATTATTTCCTGAGTAGTTGAGTTATAAACAAGATTTATGGAACGAGTGTGATACAAGTATTTTAGAACACGTGTGCTGTCATAGCTATTTTGGAATCGACTTAGGTAATTGACCGCAAATGAAATGTCTGGGCGAGTACCATTTGCAATATACAATAATGCTCCAATTAAATTCCTATATTTCAGTTCTTCATCCACTATATCAGCAGGTTCAATTTTTCGATTCATTTCCATAGGTGTATCGAACCTTTTACTATTTATTATTCCGTACTTATGACTAAGATTTTCAATATATTTTTCTTGATTCAAGTATATTTCCTCTTTACTTTGGTTACGTTGTACTTCAATTCCCAAGTATTGCTTTATTTGTCCCAAGTCTTTCATGCGAAATCGTTTATTAAGCATGATCTTAACTTCATCTATAGCCATTTCATTTATACCACTGATTAATATATCATCCACATATAAAATAATATATATTTTTGTGTCGTTTATCTCTCCAGTATACAGACAGTAATCATAATCAGATCTTTTAAAATGCAAGCTTATCATGTAATTATGAAAACAATCATACCAGTCACGTGGACTTTCTCTCAATCCATAAAGCGCCTTCTTAAGTAAACAAACCTTATCTGACTGTATATTACTACCATCAGGAGGGTAGATGTAAACTTCAGACTTGATATTTCCGTTTAAAAAAGCTGTTTGAACATCCATTTGTTCTATTTTTAAATTTTTAACACATGCAATTGACAGCAACACCTTTAGCGTGCTCATTCTTGCAACCGGTGAATAAACTTCTTCATCGCTTTGGTACAACTGTTGGAAATGCGACTTTGGCGACAATGCGCGCTTTGCATACTCCATCTGTCTTAATTCTATATATCCACTTTACTTCAATTATTTTCTTATTTATTGGAACGTTGACCAAATCCCATGTGTCGTTTTCTTTTAAACCATCAAGTTCTTGTTTCATAGCCGCTTTCCATTTTCTTGACTCTTCGCAGTTCAATGGTTCTTGGTAGTTTTCAGGTATCAATGCATTGCAATAGTTTGTATATACGACATGATCATCAAATTTCACACATTATGTTACGCTTGGGGCGTGTATCTTATTTAACTTCCTCAGTTTTGCTGCATTGATAATCGTCAGTTTTATTTTCTTTTATTTTCAAAACTCTTTCTTCTTCTTCTTCTTCTTCTTTTGGCGTTTCCCCTTCGTATTTTTCTTCGTTATCAGTATTTCTATAAATGGTATATCTTGCACGTGACGACTTACAACTATTTTGTCATTAACCAATATCTGTATACCCTATTAATATTAATTCCTTTTTCGGCCTTTGGATTTAGCTTTGAATATCTGCATGCCTCGGGAATTCGTACAAAAGCAGTGCTTCCATATAAGTGTAAGTTTGAAACATCAGCCCTTTTATTAAAAAATATTTCATATGGTGTTTTTCTTATTCTTGTGTTTGCTAATAGGCGATTTCCAATGTAGGCAGCCGTGTAAATACATTCTGGCCAATAAAACTTGTCGACATTTGCCTCTGACAGCAAGCAGCGTGCACGATCCATTATCGTTCTGTTGTGCCTTTCGGCGACTCCGTTCAATTCGTGTGTGTATGCTGGTCCTGGTTTCAAATAAATACCTTCTCGTTTCGCTAATTCATCAAAGTTTTTGTTAAGATATGATTCTCTTCCATTGTCACATCGAATTTCTTTAATACTTTTTCCAGTTTGATTTTTTACTAATTTCCTAATATACCTAATGAAGCAATAAAAAACATCACTTTTTTGTTTTATGCAATACACAACAGCAATTTTACTGAAATCATCTATAAAAGACACAAAGTATTTCTCACCATTATGACCTGTCTGAGTTATTGGACCATGGACATCTGTATGGACTATTTGTAACAAATCATTTGCTCTTGTACGTTTGTTTTTAAATTTCAAATTTGTCATTTTATTCTCCGGACAAACTTCGCATTTTATAAATTCGTTTTCGAGTTTCACCGGTGTTCCATTTAGCAGCTGAGCTTCACACAAATATTTTAAATCTCTAAAATTTGTGTGACAAGGTATATATCTATGCCATTTTTCTATATTTGAAATTCCCATTGAACTAGTGTACGTACTTGTTTTCTTATTCTCAAGTCTGGCAACTTCTCCATTTAATTCAAAGAGTTTATTTCTTTTAACAGCAATAGCAATGAGTTTTTCTTTCGAATTACAAATTTTATTGTAATTCATTGTCTTTCTCAAACATTATTTTTAATTGTTTTGATTTACAAATACAAGAGACACTTAGTAAGTTTTGTTTCATTTCTGGTACATAGTATATACATTTTTAATCTTTATTTCCTCCGACTTATCATTAATGTTAATCATTACATTACCAATTTTTCCAGATATTAGTTTAAAACCATCACCAACTTTAATATCAACCGGGTTTTGTAGATTTTTGGATTCATAAAAGTACTCATCTGTGTTTATTATGTGATCTGAGCAACCACTATCTAGTAGCCATTTAATATTTCTACTTCTTCTATTTTGCTACTTTTCATTACTTCAACCTTGAATGAATTGTAATTTCTACTGTCATCTAGACTCGAATTTCCAGCCACTTTTCTATCGTGTCTATTTTGTATATGTTTGAAAAGGTTGCATTTTGTAATAATTATTAAAGTTTTCTGGGCAGTAACGTTGGATGTG
Organism: Colletes latitarsis; assembly: GCF_051014445.1. Lineage (NCBI taxonomy): Eukaryota > Metazoa > Arthropoda > Insecta > Hymenoptera > Colletidae > Colletes > Colletes latitarsis. The sequence continues at coordinate 429,043 of NW_027488373.1, read as the reverse complement.
CCCTGACTTATTACACTGACTTAACATACCGCTTCAGTAGTCGTTGCACTGCTATGCTGATTATCCTTTGAATTGAGATACTTGTTCTGATTGCGTTGTACGTGTCGAAACCTATGACCTCTAGGATTTTTAGTTAAATTTGAACTAAAAGTGCAAGTGTAATTTCTGCTGTACTCAAAGTAGTAACTCTTACCGTTTCTCTTTTGATACTCTAACAGTAATTTAGATTTTACATACTCAACTGTTTTCTCCTTCGTTGGCAGTGCATCAATAATATCAACAATACGTGAGAAGTTAACGTTAATAACAGATAATTCAATTTATCCTCTTCATTCACAGTCTCACCAGTATTTTTGAGCCTATTTATATGCGTTTCAAATTCGTTAAAGAAGTCACTTGGATTTTCACCTTCTTTCAGTTTTAATTCTAACAATCTTCTTTTACACAATAGCTTTACTGCACTGTTTTTAACTAGATAAATTTCGTCAAGCTTTGCAATCATATTTTTCGCAGTCGTTTCTGATATTATTAATTCTAACTGAGTGTTTGAAATACTGTTTACGATGTAACTTTTTGCTTTAATTTCCTTTTTTATTCCAATCTTCGACTCTTATTTCAGCCGGTCTTTCATCATGTAGAATAACCTCGTTACAGTCTTTCATTTCTAAAAATAAATTTAGCCTGAATTTCCAGTTCCATAAAATATTTGTAACATGAAATCGTCCTTTTTTTCACTTGCCATGCTTCAAACTTAGGTTATCTTCCTTTCACAACTAAATTTCTTTTCTTTACTGTTAACGAACAAACCACGGACCTCTGCTACCATGTTAAAATACTGTTTATATTATTTATTATAATGAATCTTGTTACAAAACAAACACACTTATTTTCCATTGTGAAAAGAAAACTTAAAAACTAAAAGAACATTCCTCGACGTGTGCTTCTCTCACAAACACACACACAAACACACATGCGCGCGCACACACTCCTAAACACTAAAGAAACTAACGAATTTTAAGTCATATTTCTAACAATAACAGTAACAGTTTATAAAAAAATAACGAATTTCCACAGATGCATAGAAATGCATATCAATAATGTACTGAATTAGGCGAATCGAATAATGTATAACTCACCCCGATCCGTGAACGGGCCTAGCGTTTGCTAGGAATATAATGTTCCATAACTTTTCAACAAAGTCTAAAATTTTTCCCAAGGGTTTTTGAATACCTATACACTGTATAGATATCCTGTTTCCTTCAACCGAACGACACGTGTCCCTAAAAAATATATTTATAAAGTAAGTCGGTCAAGTAGGAAGAATATTCAGATATTTAAGAATATGAATATATTGGTAAAAATATCCATTCCTCTTACCTTTATGTCCTGTGTATTGGATAATATAGATTTACATACTTTTACCGCTGAATTCGAAATTCTGAACTAAACATAGGTACAGGACTCGTAAAAACCGTTTTTTATTCTTTTTATAGTTTTATCTGTTTTCCAAAAAACAACCAATTAAATTAAGTTGCAAGAATGCAAAAGCGATAAAACTTACAGAGGCTTTAATAGAAAATTATAAAACAAAATGTTTACTTAAGACTTTACCTTTTGTAAAAACCGGCGATATTGACTGTGTGTGTGTGTAAATCGTCGTACGTTCGTGCCCGGTGCAGTAAAACACGTGCATCGATCTAGGTTACGTACGTTCCTCACGTGCCACTTTCTCAATCTATACTTTTACATAAAAATTACTTAGAAAATCACTCCTACTCCTCATTTGGACAGAATTTTTACTTTCATGATTTTAGCGAAAAGTCGTTTTCCTGCTCGGGGAACACATATGTACAGGGTGTTCGGCCACCCCTGGGAAAAATTTTAATGGGGGATTCTAGATGCCAAAATACGAAAATACAGACGAAAATCAAGAATACCAATTTGTTGATAGAGGCTACGTTGAAAAGTTATTAACAATTAAACTCAAAAATTTCAAATCGTTCTGGAAAAATTGTTATCGGTTGCGGGGGTCAATTGCAATCATTTTTGGTGAATACACATACCTCCGAAATCTTACCCACTTTCGAGATAAAAATTCGAGAATGTGTGAAATTTTTTCGATGGAAAAGAAAAATTTCAAATCGTTTTGGAAAAATTGTTATCGGTTGCGGGGGTTACTTACAACCATTTTGGGTGAATCGTCATACCCCCCTAATCATGCGCATTTTCGAGAAAGAAATTCAGTACGGGCGGAACTTTAAACGTTAATAACTTTTTAATAAAGCCTCCATTAACAAATTGGTATTCTTGATTTTCGTCTTACTTTGGTCTCTAGAATCCCCTGGGAGAAATTGTAATGGGAGATTCTAGAGGTTAAAGTAGGATGAAAATCAAGAATACCAATTTGTTGATGGAGTAATACGATACTAAACAAGTTATTGACGTTTAAAGTTCCGCTCTTACTTTCGAATGTTTTTCTCGAAAATGCGCAGGATTTCGTATGTGGTATGTCTATTCACCGAAAATAATTGTAATTGACCCCCGAAACCGAAAGTAATTTTTTCAGAACGATTTGAAATTTTCTTTTTCTTTCGTCGAAAAATTTAGGCACTGTCTGTCGATTTTTCTTAAAAATTCCTTTCTGATTTTTATTCAGTTTGTAAAATAGTTGTTTAATAATACTCTTTGTGTAGGTACCCATGAGCTCTACTCGCGAAAAAAAACGTTTCATTGGAATATATTCACTATTCACTATATCAGTAGGAGTTGCGGGGGCTGTTTGAAAATTTGACCAGTTATATGGGATTTTTCTCACTTTACGGGGTCAAGGAACAACTTTTCCAACATCTCTACATATTCTCCATTAAAATATGCGTTGTGTTGCTGTTTGAAACATTAAAATCGTTCAATCCGGCTGTCGACCAAAAAAAAAAAATGCTTGTAACTGACCCCTGCAACGAAAACTAATTCTTCCAAGACGATTCGAAATTCTTTTTTACTTGAATTTTTTTTGTCGAAACTGAGTAGGATTTCGGGGGTACGATTCTAACTGACCTCCGCGACCAAAAATAATTTTTTCAGAACGATTTGAAATTTTTTTATTTAATGTTATTAATAACTACTTTTTAACGAAACCTCAGTCGAAAAATTGATATTCTTAATTTTCGTCTTATTTTGGCTTCTAGAATCTCCCATTAAAATTTTTCCCAGGGGTGGCCAAACACCCTGTATATATTAAATCAATATTAATGAAATTACACCTTGACCGAATTCATTTCAATCCCCCCACACTAATACATATATTGTGTGTAGCCCATAAATGGTTGAGAATGGAGTCACCTTTCCTATACTGGTATTATTAGATGGTCGCAGGTCCTGCATAAATTTCAATTTACATAATTTTTGTTTTGAGTAAACTCATTTTACTTTTTTGTATATTACCTAATGCAACTCATATTTTCCAGCCATGCGATGTAGGAATATTTAGACGATTAAAAGTTGCATGGCGAAAGGTAGTACAGGAACATAGACAAAGTACGTAGGTAGACTAAACCCATTACGAAGGTGAATTTCGCACCAATATATATATCATACCATATATAAATTCCATGAAGAAGGAAATGCTTTTAAAGCTTGTGGTGGCCTATGACCGTTTAACTCAAATACAATTTACTAGACAAAACGTATTTCAGAAAGAAGAAAATAAATTAGAATTCATGTCGCCAGATGAAACTGACATCAATGACAGCAATATAGGTAGTTTTACATAGCATTCAAGAGCATATTCCAGATGATCTGAGAGGGGAACAATTTTCTTTTCTATATAGAAAATATTAAAATACAATCGGGACACAACTAAGACACAACACAAGACACAACTCGCAGAGAGAAAGCACTGCTGATGTTCAACGCAGTGCAGTTCATAGTAACAGTAAAACCAATACCAGTGTAGAAGACTAATTTAACAACGTTTCGCTAGAAGAAACTAATATATGATATACTGATCATTAATTAACTTTAATATTTCATGACAATGATGCTTTTACTTTTTTCTAATGGGAATTGTTTTGTTTCCGATGGTACTGAAATCAAACTACATTAATTCTACAACGTTACTTTACTTATTTTCTCGTAAAGACAAAGATTCTTCAGAATCTATTCTGGATAAACATTATCAACATTATCAAAAAATTGAAAAAACAACAAAGAAAAGAAAAGAAAAGAAAAGAAATATAGAAAGGTGTGTGCAATCAAAGTTACATCAAAGACATGGAAATAGACTCAGCTTGAAAAAAAAGAAGCAATTGATAACCAGGAAAAAGAAAAACAAAGAATGAAAGAAGAACGATTAGAAAAGAAAAAAACAAGCCGAGAAATTAAAAGAAGAAAAGCTATTGAAAAAAGAAAGAAAAACAGAAAAATGAAAAGGAAAAGGAGAAAGAAAAGCAAGACGAAGAGAAGGAGAAATGTAAAACTCAAACTAAAAATAAAAATAAAGTTAAGAACGTGAAAAGAAAATAATAAATAATATTATTGTGTTGTTTTTACAGGGTGAATGTAGTAACTGAACCAGGTGGTTATGACTATGCAACATTTTTATTAGCATCTTTTTCAAACTCCACTTGGAACAACACTGTACGTATGTATGTATGGGATTATCAGGAACCGTGTTTGTTCGTTAATCGGCACACTCGTATTTATTTCGTTAAACACAGTCACACCTACTACGTACTTTTCTTCAATCTTTCTCTCTTCCGTGCTGTCTTTTCTCGCTTTCTGGGTTATTCACCCATCAGCTGTTCGGCCGTACGCTCGCCGCGTGTTGACGGCTTTTTCGGCGGTAACCGTCTTCGCTCGTGCAAGCTCGTGGACAGCGAACGATTCGCTGTTCGACCAAAAATTCGTGCGCGATTTAATAATTTTCAACTGCACGGTTCCCTACATACAGGGTGTTCGGCCATCCATGGGAAAAATTTTAATGGGGGATTCTAGAGGTCAAAATAAGACGAAAATCAAGAATACCAATTTGTTGATGGAGGCACTGTTAAAAAGTTATTAATGTTTAAAGTTCCGCTCGTACTGAATTTTTTTCTCGAAAATGCGCAAGATTACGGGGGTATGTCTATACATAAAAAATGATTGTCACCGACCCTCGCAACTGAAAATAATTTTTCACAGAACGATTTGAAATCTTTCTTTTTCATCGAAAAATATAGGCACCCGATTAGATTTTCGGTAAGGAATTTTTTTCTCGAAAGTGCGTAGGATTTCGGGGGTATGTGTAATGACCAAAAATGATTGTAATTGACCCCTGTAACCGAAAATAATTTTTTTAGAACGATTTGAAAAATTTGTTTTTCGCCGAAAAATATCAACACATACTCGAATTTTTTTCTCGAAACTGAGTAGGATTCCGAATATATGTCTATTCACTAAAAATGCTTGTAATTGACCTCCGCAGCCGAAAATAATTTTTCTGGAACGATTTGAAATTTTTGAATCAAATTGTTAATAACTTTTTAACGAAGCCTCCATCAACAAATTGGTATTCTTGATTTTCGTCTTAGTTTGGCCTCTAGAATATCCTATTAAAATGTTTCTCAGGGCTGGCCGAACACCCTCTATACTACTATGTTTACTAGATCCTGGGTTTTTCTCGGGTTTGAATCACGTAGTAATGTGGTACTACACAGAAACAGTCCATTAAACCCGGATTCGGACAGTATTATGGAGGATAACACTGGTGAGGCTTGGGTTTCGTCTGGGTTATGTCCGCACCTGGCTCATGATTTTGCCATCTTCGCATACTTGTTGGCCAGATCCTGGGGTTTTTTCGTGTTTGAATCACGTAGTAATGTGGTAACAAACTGAAGCAGTCAATAAAACCTGGTTTCGATCAATATTTTAGAGGATAACACCGGTTAGGTCTGGGTTAGGTCCGGGATATGCCCGCATCTGGCTCATGATTTTGCCTTCTTCGCATACTTGTTGGCCAGATCCTGGGTTTTTTTCGGGTTTGAATAACGCAGTAATGTGGTACCACACTAAAGCAGTCAATAAAACCTGGTTTCGATCAATATTTTAGAGGATAACACCGGTTAGGTCTGGGTTAGGTCTGGGTTATGCCCGCATCTGGCTCATGATTTTGCCTCCTTCGCATACTTGTTGGCCAGATCCTGGGTTTTTTTCGTGTTTGAATCACGTAGTAATGTGGTAACACACTGAAGCTGTCAATTAAACCTGGTTTCGATCAATATTTTAGAGGATAACACCGGTTAGGTCTGGGTTAGGTCTGGGATATGCGCGCATCTGGCTTATACTTTCACCTTTTTCGCAAACTTGTTGGCCAGATCCTGGGTTTTTTCCGTGTTTGATCACGTAGTAATGTGGTAACACACTGAAGCAGTCAATAAAACCTGGTTTCGATCAATATTTTAGAGGATAACACCGGTTAGGTCTGGGTTAGGTCTGGGATTTGCGCGCATCTGGCTTATACTTTCGCCTTTTTCGCAAACTTGTTGGCCAGATCCAGGGTATTTTCCGTGTTTGAATCACGTAGTAATGTGGTAACACACTGAAGCAGTCAATTAAACCTGGTTTCGATCAATATTTCAGAGGATAACGCCGTTAGGTCTGGGTTAGGTCTGGGTTATGCCCGCACCTGGCTCATGATTTTGCCTTCTTCGCATACTTGTTGGCCAGATCCTGGGTTTTTTTCGTGTTTGAATCACGTAGTAATGTGGTAACACACTGAAGCAGTGAATTAAACCTCGTTTCGCTCAGTATTTTAGAGGATAACACCGGTTAGGTCTGGGTTAGGTCTGGGTTAGGTCTGGGTTATGCCCGCATCTGGCTCATGATTTTGCCTTCTTCGCATACTTGTTGGCCAGATCCTGGGTTTTTTTCGGGTTTGAATAACGCAGTAATGTGGTACCACACTAAAGCAGTCAATAAAACCTGGTTTCGATCAATATTTTAGAGGATAACACCGGTTAGGTCTGGGTTAGGTCTGGGTTATGCCCGCATCTGGCTCATGATTTTGCCTTCTTCGCATACTTGTTGGCCAGATCCTGGGTTTTTTTCGTGTTTGAATCACGTAGTAATGTGGTAAAACACTGAAGCTGTCAATTAAACCTGGTTTCGATCAATATTTTAGAGGATAACACCGGTTAGGTCTGGGTTAGGTCTGGGATATGCGCGCATCTGGCTTATACTTTCACCTTTTTCGCAAACTTGTTGGCCAGATCCTGGGTTTTTTCCGTGTTTGATCACGTAGTAATGTGGTAACACACTGAAGCAGTCAATAAAACCTGGTTTCGATCAATATTTTAGAGGATAACACCGGTTAGGTCTGGGTTAGGTCTGGGATTTGCGCGCATCTGGCTTATACTTTCGCCTTTTTCGCAAACTTGTTGGCCAGATCCTGGGTTTTTTCCGTGTTTGATCACGTAGTAATGTGGTAACACACTGAAGCAGTCAATAAAACCTGGTTTCGATCAATATTTTAGAGGATAACACCGGTTAGGTCTGGGTTAGGTCTGGGAAATGCGCGCATCTGGCTTATACTTTCGCCTTTTTCGCAAACTTGTTGGCCAGATCCTGGGCTTTTTTCGTGTTTGAATCACGTAGTAATGTGGTAATACACTGAAGCAGTCAATAAAACCTGGTTTCGATCAATATTTTAGAGGATAGCACCGGTTAGGTCTGGGTTAGGTCTGGGTTAGGTCTGGGTTAGGTCTGGGTTATGCCCGCATCTGGCTCATGATTTTGCCTTCTTCGCATACTTGTTGGTCAGATCCTGGGTTTTTTCCGTGTTTGAATCACGTAGTAATGTGGTAACACACTGAAGCAGTCAATTAAACCTGGTTTCGATCAATATTTTAGAGGATAACACCGGTTAGGTCTGGGATAGGTCCGGGATATGCCCGCATCTGGCTCATGATTTTGCCTTCTTCGCATACTTGTTGGCCAGATCCTGGGTATTTTCCGTGTTTGAAACACGTAGTAATGTGGTAACACACTGAAGCAGTCAATAAAACCTGGTTTCGATCAATATTTTAGAGGATAGTACCGGTTAGGTCTGGGTTAGGTCTGGGTTAGGTCTGGGTTAGGTCTGGGTTATGCCCGCATCTGGCTCATGATTTTGCCTTCTTCGTATACTTGTTGGTCAGATCCTGGGTTTTTTCCGTGTTTGAATCACGTAGTAATGTGGTAACACACTGAAGCAGTCAATAAAACCTGGTTTCGATCAATATTTTAGAGGATAGCACCGGTTAGGTCTGGGTTAGGTCTGGGTTAGGTCTGGGTTAGGTCTGGGTTATGCCCGCATCTGGCTCATGATTTTGCCTTCTTCGCATACTTGTTGGCCAGATCCTGGGTATTTTCCGTGTTTGAAACACGTAGTAATGTGGTAACACACTGAAGCAGTCAATAAAACCTGGTTTCGATCAATATTTTAGAGGATAGCACCGGTTAGGTCTGGGTTAGGTCTGGGTTAGGTCTGGGTTAGGTCTGGGTTATGCCCGCATCTGGCTCATGATTTTGCCTTCTTCGTATACTTGTTGGCCAGATCCTGGGATTTTTCCGTGTTTGAATCACGTAGTAATGTGGTAATACACTGAAGCAGTCAATTAAACCTGGTTTCGATCAATATTTTAGAGGATAACACCGGTTAGGTATGGGTTAGGTCTGGGTTAGGTCTGGGTTAGGTCTGGGTTATGCCCGCATCTGGCTCATGATTTTGCCTTCTTCGCATACTTGTTGGTCAGATCCTGGGTTTTTTCCGTGTTTGAATCACGTAGTAATGTGGTAACACACTGAAGCAGTCAATTAAACCTGGTTTCGATCAATATTTTAGAGGATAACACCGGTTAGGTCTGGGATAGGTCCGGGATATGCCCGCATCTGGCTCATGATTTTGCCTTCTTCGCATACTTGTTGGCCAGATCCTGGGTATTTTCCGTGTTTGAAACACGTAGTAATGTGGTAACACACTGAAGCAGTCAATAAAACCTGGTTTCGATCAATATTTTAGAGGATAGTACCGGTTAGGTCTGGGTTAGGTCTGGGTTAGGTCTGGGTTAGGTCTGGGTTATGCCCGCATCTGGCTCATGATTTTGCCTTCTTCGTATACTTGTTGGTCAGATCCTGGGTTTTTTCCGTGTTTGAATCACGTAGTAATGTGGTAACACACTGAAGCAGTCAATAAAACCTGGTTTCGATCAATATTTTAGAGGATAGCACCGGTTAGGTCTGGGTTAGGTCTGGGTTAGGTCTGGGTTAGGTCTGGGTTATGCCCGCATCTGGGTCATGATTTTGCCTTCTTCGCATACTTGTTGGCCAGATCCTGGGTATTTTCCGTGTTTGAAACACGTAGTAATGTGGTAACACACTGAAGCAGTCAATAAAACCTGGTTTCGATCAATATTTTAGAGGATAGCACCGGTTAGGTCTGGGTTAGGTCTGGGTTAGGTCTGGGTTAGGTCTGGGTTAGGTCTGGGTTATGCCCGCATCTGGCTCATGATTTTGCCTTCTTCGTATACTTGTTGGCCAGATCCTGGGATTTTTCCGTGTTTGAATCACGTAGTAATGTGGTAATACACTGAAGCAGTCAATTAAACCTGGTTTCGATCAATATTTTAGAGGATAACACCGGTTAGGTATGGGTTAGGTCTGGGTTAGGTCTGGGTTAGGTCTGGGTTATGCCCGCATCTGGCTCATGATTTTGCCTTCTTCGCAAACTTGTTGGCCAGATCCTGGGTTTTTTCCGTGTTTGAATCACGTAGTAATGTTGTACCACACTGAGGCAGTCAATTAAACGTGGATTCGGATAGTATTTTAGAGGATAACACCGGTTAGGTCTGGGTTAGGTCTGGGTTATGCCCGCATCTGGCTCATGATTTTGCCTTCTTCGCATACTTGTTGGCCAGATCCTGGGTTTTTTCCGTGTTTGAATCACGTAGTAATGTTGTACCACACTGAGGCAGTCAATTAAACGTGGATTCGGATAGTATTTTAGAGGATAACACCGGTTAGGTCTGGGTTAGGTCTGGGTTATGCCCGCATCTGGCTCATGATTTTGCCTTCTTCGCATACTTCTTGGCCAGATCCTGGGCTTTTTTCGTGTTTGAATCACGTAGTAATGTGGTAATACACTGAAGCAGTCAATAAAACCTGGTTTCGATCAATATTTTAGAGGATAACACCGGTTAGGTCTGGGTTAGGTCTGGGTTATGCCCGAATCTGGCTGATGATTTTGCCTTCTTCGCATACTTGTTGGCCAGATCCTGGGTATTTTCCGTGTTTGAAACACGTAGTAATGTGGTAACACACTGAAGCAGTCAATAAAACCTGGTTTCGATCAATATTTTAGAGGATAGCACCGGTTAGGTCTGGGTTAGGTCTGGGTTAGGTCTGGGTTAGGTCTGGGTTAGGTCTGGGTTATGCCCGCATCTGGCTCATGATTTTGCCTTCTTCGTATACTTGTTGGCCAGATCCTGGGTTTTTTCCGTGTTTGAATCACGTAGTAATGTGGTAATACACTGAAGCAGTCAATTAAACCTGGTTTCGATCAATATTTTAGAGGATAACACCGGTTAGGTATGGGTTAGGTCTGGGTTAGGTCTGGGTTAGGTCTGGGTTATGCCCGCATCTGGCTCATGATTTTGCCTTCTTCGCAAACTTGTTGGCCAGATCCTGGGTTTTTTCCGTGTTTGAATCACGTAGTAATGTTGTACCACACTGAGGCAGTCAATTAAACGTGGATTCGGACAGTATTTTAGAGGATAACACCGGTTAGGTCTGGGTTAGGTCTGGGTTATGCCCGCATCTGGCTCATGATTTTGCCTTCTTCGCATACTTGTTGGCCAGATCCTGGGTTTTTTCCGTGTTTGAATCACGTAGTAATGTTGTACCACACTGAGGCAGTCAATTAAACGTGGATTCGGACAGTATTTTAGAGGATAACACCGGTTAGGTCTGGGTTAGGTCTGGGTTATGCCCGCATCTGGCTCATGATTTTGCCTTTTTCGCAAACTTGTTGGCCAGATCCTGGGTTTTTTCCGTGTTTGAATCACGTAGTAATGTGGTACCACACTGAGGCAGTCAATTAAACCTGGTTTCGATCAATATTTTAGAGTATAACACCGGTTATGTCTGGGCTAGGTCTGAGTTATGCCCGCATCTGGCTCATGATTTTACCTTCTTCGCATACTTGTTGGCCAGATCCTGGATTTTTTTCGTGTTTGAATCACGTAGTAATGTGGTAACACACTGAAGCAGTCAATTAAACCTGGTTTCGATCAATTTTTTTAGAGGATGACACCGGTTAGGTCTGGGTTAGGTCTGGGTTACGCCCGCATCTGGCTCATGATTTTGCCTTCTTCGCATACTTGTTGGCCAGATCCTGGGTTTTTTTCGTGTTTGAATCACGTAGTAATGTGGTAACACACTGAAGCAGTCAATTAAACCTGGTTTCGACGAATATTTTAGAGGATAACACCGGTTAGGTCTGGGTTAGGTCTGGGTTATGCCCGCATCTGGCTCATGATTTTGCCTTCTTCGCATACGTGTTGGCCACGTGTTGACGATAAAACTGTAAGATATAGGATGAATTAAGTTCCATGGCCCTAAAATTTTCCAAATCATAGATTTAAAAATGATTTAGATATTTAGATGATTTTAGTGTGGGTATTTATACAAGTATGTAAATCTCTATTTATGCATAACATGTTACCCCTAAATGGGCAAGTTAATGAATTATATACATGTTAATTGTATAATAATAACCCTTTGTTCCTCATAAAAATTCATAACTGAATTGCTATCATTTTAAAAAAATCCATCCCAAAATATATTGTCAAAACTAGTAATAAATTATTTGAACAAGGTGATAACAGATTTGAAATATTTAATAAAATTTAAATACCAGTAGTATTAATAAAAGATAATATTAATACTATTTTGACACTGTTATTTGATTTTAATATTAATTATAGATACTTTGATTATTGATTTATTAAAACATAAAGTTAATGAAGTCCCAGTAGATTATAAATATTTTAAAGAGCATGAATTAGCATAGAATTTCATAAAAAATTTGATGAGTGATAGAAGTAACTTGAATAATCTGAATTTTGTAGCTTTTACTATATCTTTGGATATGGAATCACAGATTCATTTTATTAATAAAAATAGAGATAGTACTGATGATTTACTCAGACTCGTTAAAGTAAGTGGGCCAAGTGGGAAGAATATTAAGATAGGTAGATAGATATTGGTAAAAGTATTCCTCTTGTCCTTATATAGGAAATCTTTAATATTACAAATAAACTCTTTCTGTAAAATCTTGAACTTATCATTACAATTTATAGAATTAAAGTCAACGCATCTAATAATGAAAGTAGAAACTGACTTTAAAATCTTGTCTATTGGATAACATAGAGTTAGATTCTTTTATCGATGAATTATGAACAAACTGAACTGAAGTATTTTATAGACTTGTCAAGAACGTTTTTTGGTATATTCCTAGCAAACGACGCGTTCAACGATCGGGATGAGTTATACGTAATTCGATTCGTCTAATTCAGTATATTATTTCATTAGTATATGCATTTCATTATCTGCGGAAATTCGGTATTTTTACAAAGTAACTAAGTATTTTAAATATATTCTGACAGGTTCACAGGTGGAAACAAGTGACTGTCGTTACCTGTGTTCAAAATGCCAGCTAGTCAAATGCTAATTTGTTAACAATAACATTTATTGAATGAAATTTCTGCTATTTCTGCAAATATCTCATTGAATAAATCACCATCTTTCTATTATATATACATTTACTAAATACATAATGGCTCAGGTATCCAATGAAGTTACTCTTATTGAAAATATAAAATATTGATAGTATTATATGTTAGAAAAAAGTGGTTTCTTCAATTTAATTCATGTAAGCATCAGTAATGAGATCTTGAAAATTGACGCTGTGATTAATTTTCAAATGGCCTCTGTGCCATTATTTCTACAACAAAATGTTGATTCATCAGTCTCTATCTACTCTACCCTTCCACAATTGCTGCGCAGTATTTTTATTTAATGTTAGTTATATAATATCACGACATTGCTCATAATTATATGTTAGCATATATGGTAATTTTAAAACAATATCTGTAACTGAGTTTGTTTTTAGAAAACCACGTTCTTTGCTTTTCAAATATCTTTATATAATGCAATGGCTTTTAAAAAATAAGGGTATAAACATCTCACCGTAAACCGTAAATAGTTTACATTTTAAAGATCCAGAAACAGGCGCTCATACGAATAAAACAGAAACTACGTGGAAGCATAGTAAACACTTTTTGCCTGAATATTGTCGGTTAGTATTTGCAGTTCCACACGTTTTTTAATATGTTTTTCTAACATATAATACAAAATAATAAATATTATATTTTCTATTTTCAGCAAAAAAGATAATTTCATTGGGTACTTAAGCCATTACGTGTTTTATAAACCTTCCAAGCAAGGAAAGGATGATTTATTTAATCAGTTCTTAAAAGAAATTTCAGAAATTTCATTTGATGATGATCGATTCTGTAAAAAATCAAAATATACCAGACTTAGATGATAATGAAATTTAATAATAAAAACAAGTTAAACCAACGTACTGCGTACAATAGTAATTTACTATATATTGTAAACACTGTCAGCGACGGGGAGACATTTTTTACTGTTGCTGCATGTACTGTCTACATACCTGGTTTTAATACTGTCCACCTGACCGACTCGTGGAAGTTCTATGCCTAAAAAAATGATTTTTATGCATCATACAAATTCTTCTACAAATTCCCATTTGACAATGTAGAATAGATCCAATTAGATAAATTATTTATAATTTTTAAAATGAACATAGCAACGATGGTCACTAGTTTCTATCTGTGAACCTGTCAAAAAATCTACTTGACCTTACTTTTTTACTGTAACTTTTTATAATAACTGTTAAAATACTGTTTATATTATTTATTATAATGAATCTTGTTACAAAACAAACACACTTATTTTCCATTGTGAAAAGAAAACTTAAAAACTAAAAGAACATTCCTCTACATGTGCTTCTTTCACACACACACACACACACACACACACCACACTACCCCTCTTATCTGAAACGGTAAACTCCTAAACACTAAAGAAACTAACGAATTTTAAGTCATATTTCTAACACGCCTTCTTGACTTAAAATTTATCAAAACAACAACAAAAATTTTGCCTTTCCTAACGATTTAGTCAGTACATCTGCAATTTGATCGTCCGTAGTCACACTTATTAGTCCCTTTTTTCATAATCATAAACAAAATGATAACTTATATCTATATGCTTGGAATTTTTTGAAAATTTTCCATTTTTTGATAAGGCTATCGCTCCAATATTGTCTTCATATATTTTTACTGGATTGTCATTCTTCACGTCAAAAACAGATAAAATGCCCTTAATTGGAATGATTTCTTCTACACAATCAGCAAGAGCGTAGTATTCAGCATGCGTTGAGGCTCTGGAGACAATTTTTTGTTTTTGCGATTTCCATAGTACTACATTTCCAAAAACTCGTATGATTATCCCTGTAGTCGATTTTCTGTCCGTAGTGTCTGCAGCCCAATCAGCGTCAACAAATGCATCCATTATTTCCTGAGTAGTTGAGTTATAAACAAGATTTATGGAACGAGTGTGATACAAGTATTTTAGAACACGTGTGCTGTCATAGCTATTTTGGAATCGACTTAGGTAATTGACCGCAAATGAAATGTCTGGGCGAGTACCATTTGCAATATACAATAATGCTCCAATTAAATTCCTATATTTCAGTTCTTCATCCACTATATCAGCAGGTTCAATTTTTCGATTCATTTCCATAGGTGTATCGAACCTTTTACTATTTATTATTCCGTACTTATGACTAAGATTTTCAATATATTTTTCTTGATTCAAGTATATTTCCTCTTTACTTTGGTTACGTTGTACTTCAATTCCCAAGTATTGCTTTATTTGTCCCAAGTCTTTCATGCGAAATCGTTTATTAAGCATGATCTTAACTTCATCTATAGCCATTTCATTTATACCACTGATTAATATATCATCCACATATAAAATAATATATATTTTTGTGTCGTTTATCTCTCCAGTATACAGACAGTAATCATAATCAGATCTTTTAAAATGCAAGCTTATCATGTAATTATGAAAACAATCATACCAGTCACGTGGACTTTCTCTCAATCCATAAAGCGCCTTCTTAAGTAAACAAACCTTATCTGACTGTATATTACTACCATCAGGAGGGTAGATGTAAACTTCAGACTTGATATTTCCGTTTAAAAAAGCTGTTTGAACATCCATTTGTTCTATTTTTAAATTTTTAACACATGCAATTGACAGCAACACCTTTAGCGTGCTCATTCTTGCAACCGGTGAATAAACTTCTTCATCGCTTTGGTACAACTGTTGGAAATGCGACTTTGGCGACAATGCGCGCTTTGCATACTCCATCTGTCTTAATTCTATATATCCACTTTACTTCAATTATTTTCTTATTTATTGGAACGTTGACCAAATCCCATGTGTCGTTTTCTTTTAAACCATCAAGTTCTTGTTTCATAGCCGCTTTCCATTTTCTTGACTCTTCGCAGTTCAATGGTTCTTGGTAGTTTTCAGGTATCAATGCATTGCAATAGTTTGTATATACGACATGATCATCAAATTTCACACATTATGTTACGCTTGGGGCGTGTATCTTATTTAACTTCCTCAGTTTTGCTGCATTGATAATCGTCAGTTTTATTTTCTTTTATTTTCAAAACTCTTTCTTCTTCTTCTTCTTCTTCTTTTGGCGTTTCCCCTTCGTATTTTTCTTCGTTATCAGTATTTCTATAAATGGTATATCTTGCACGTGACGACTTACAACTATTTTGTCATTAACCAATATCTGTATACCCTATTAATATTAATTCCTTTTTCGGCCTTTGGATTTAGCTTTGAATATCTGCATGCCTCGGGAATTCGTACAAAAGCAGTGCTTCCATATAAGTGTAAGTTTGAAACATCAGCCCTTTTATTAAAAAATATTTCATATGGTGTTTTTCTTATTCTTGTGTTTGCTAATAGGCGATTTCCAATGTAGGCAGCCGTGTAAATACATTCTGGCCAATAAAACTTGTCGACATTTGCCTCTGACAGCAAGCAGCGTGCACGATCCATTATCGTTCTGTTGTGCCTTTCGGCGACTCCGTTCAATTCGTGTGTGTATGCTGGTCCTGGTTTCAAATAAATACCTTCTCGTTTCGCTAATTCATCAAAGTTTTTGTTAAGATATGATTCTCTTCCATTGTCACATCGAATTTCTTTAATACTTTTTCCAGTTTGATTTTTTACTAATTTCCTAATATACCTAATGAAGCAATAAAAAACATCACTTTTTTGTTTTATGCAATACACAACAGCAATTTTACTGAAATCATCTATAAAAGACACAAAGTATTTCTCACCATTATGACCTGTCTGAGTTATTGGACCATGGACATCTGTATGGACTATTTGTAACAAATCATTTGCTCTTGTACGTTTGTTTTTAAATTTCAAATTTGTCATTTTATTCTCCGGACAAACTTCGCATTTTATAAATTCGTTTTCGAGTTTCACCGGTGTTCCATTTAGCAGCTGAGCTTCACACAAATATTTTAAATCTCTAAAATTTGTGTGACAAGGTATATATCTATGCCATTTTTCTATATTTGAAATTCCCATTGAACTAGTGTACGTACTTGTTTTCTTATTCTCAAGTCTGGCAACTTCTCCATTTAATTCAAAGAGTTTATTTCTTTTAACAGCAATAGCAATGAGTTTTTCTTTCGAATTACAAATTTTATTGTAATTCATTGTCTTTCTCAAACATTATTTTTAATTGTTTTGATTTACAAATACAAGAGACACTTAGTAAGTTTTGTTTCATTTCTGGTACATAGTATATACATTTTTAATCTTTATTTCCTCCGACTTATCATTAATGTTAATCATTACATTACCAATTTTTCCAGATATTAGTTTAAAACCATCACCAACTTTAATATCAACCGGGTTTTGTAGATTTTTGGATTCATAAAAGTACTCATCTGTGTTTATTATGTGATCTGAGCAACCACTATCTAGTAGCCATTTAATATTTCTACTTCTTCTATTTTGCTACTTTTCATTACTTCAACCTTGAATGAATTGTAATTTCTACTGTCATCTAGACTCGAATTTCCAGCCACTTTTCTATCGTGTCTATTTTGTATATGTTTGAAAAGGTTGCATTTTGTAATAATTATTAAAGTTTTCTGGGCAGTAACGTTGGATGTGCCCTGACTTATTACACTGACTTAACATACCGCTTCAGTAGTCGTTGCACTGCTATGCTGATTATCCTTTGAATTGAGATACTTGTTCTGATTGCGTTGTACGTGTCGAAACCTATGACCTCTAGGATTTTTAGTTAAATTTGAACTAAAAGTGCAAGTGTAATTTCTGCTGTACTCAAAGTAGTAACTCTTACCGTTTCTCTTTTGATACTCTAACAGTAATTTAGATTTTACATACTCAACTGTTTTCTCCTTCGTTGGCAGTGCATCAATAATATCAACAATACGTGAGAAGTTAACGTTAATAACAGATAATTCAATTTATCCTCTTCATTCACAGTCTCACCAGTATTTTTGAGCCTATTTATATGCGTTTCAAATTCGTTAAAGAAGTCACTTGGATTTTCACCTTCTTTCAGTTTTAATTCTAACAATCTTCTTTTACACAATAGCTTTACTGCACTGTTTTTAACTAGATAAATTTCGTCAAGCTTTGCAATCATATTTTTCGCAGTCGTTTCTGATATTATTAATTCTAACTGAGTGTTTGAAATACTGTTTACGATGTAACTTTTTGCTTTAATTTCCTTTTTTATTCCAATCTTCGACTCTTATTTCAGCCGGTCTTTCATCATGTAGAATAACCTCGTTACAGTCTTTCATTTCTAAAAATAAATTTAGCCTGAATTTCCAGTTCCATAAAATATTTGTAACATGAAATCGTCCTTTTTTTCACTTGCCATGCTTCAAACTTAGGTTATCTTCCTTTCACAACTAAATTTCTTTTCTTTACTGTTAACGAACAAACCACGGACCTCTGCTACCATGTTAAAATACTGTTTATATTATTTATTATAATGAATCTTGTTACAAAACAAACACACTTATTTTCCATTGTGAAAAGAAAACTTAAAAACTAAAAGAACATTCCTCGACGTGTGCTTCTCTCACAAACACACACACAAACACACATGCGCGCGCACACACTCCTAAACACTAAAGAAACTAACGAATTTTAAGTCATATTTCTAACAATAACAGTAACAGTTTATAAAAAAATAACGAATTTCCACAGATGCATAGAAATGCATATCAATAATGTACTGAATTAGGCGAATCGAATAATGTATAACTCACCCCGATCCGTGAACGGGCCTAGCGTTTGCTAGGAATATAATGTTCCATAACTTTTCAACAAAGTCTAAAATTTTTCCCAAGGGTTTTTGAATACCTATACACTGTATAGATATCCTGTTTCCTTCAACCGAACGACACGTGTCCCTAAAAAATATATTTATAAAGTAAGTCGGTCAAGTAGGAAGAATATTCAGATATTTAAGAATATGAATATATTGGTAAAAATATCCATTCCTCTTACCTTTATGTCCTGTGTATTGGATAATATAGATTTACATACTTTTACCGCTGAATTCGAAATTCTGAACTAAACATAGGTACAGGACTCGTAAAAACCGTTTTTTATTCTTTTTATAGTTTTATCTGTTTTCCAAAAAACAACCAATTAAATTAAGTTGCAAGAATGCAAAAGCGATAAAACTTACAGAGGCTTTAATAGAAAATTATAAAACAAAATGTTTACTTAAGACTTTACCTTTTGTAAAAACCGGCGATATTGACTGTGTGTGTGTAAATCGTCGTACGTTCGTGCCCGGTGCAGTAAAACACGTGCATCGATCTAGGTTACGTACGTTCCTCACGTGCCACTTTCTCAATCTATACTTTTACATAAAAATTACTTAGAAAATCACTCCTACTCCTCATTTGGACAGAATTTTTACTTTCATGATTTTAGCGAAAAGTCGTTTTCCTGCTCGGGGAACACATATGTACAGGGTGTTCGGCCACCCCTGGGAAAAATTTTAATGGGGGATTCTAGATGCCAAAATACGAAAATACAGACGAAAATCAAGAATACCAATTTGTTGATAGAGGCTACGTTGAAAAGTTATTAACAATTAAACTCAAAAATTTCAAATCGTTCTGGAAAAATTGTTATCGGTTGCGGGGGTCAATTGCAATCATTTTTGGTGAATACACATACCTCCGAAATCTTACCCACTTTCGAGATAAAAATTCGAGAATGTGTGAAATTTTTTCGATGGAAAAGAAAAATTTCAAATCGTTTTGGAAAAATTGTTATCGGTTGCGGGGGTTACTTACAACCATTTTGGGTGAATCGTCATACCCCCCTAATCATGCGCATTTTCGAGAAAGAAATTCAGTACGGGCGGAACTTTAAACGTTAATAACTTTTTAATAAAGCCTCCATTAACAAATTGGTATTCTTGATTTTCGTCTTACTTTGGTCTCTAGAATCCCCTGGGAGAAATTGTAATGGGAGATTCTAGAGGTTAAAGTAGGATGAAAATCAAGAATACCAATTTGTTGATGGAGTAATACGATACTAAACAAGTTATTGACGTTTAAAGTTCCGCTCTTACTTTCGAATGTTTTTCTCGAAAATGCGCAGGATTTCGTATGTGGTATGTCTATTCACCGAAAATAATTGTAATTGACCCCCGAAACCGAAAGTAATTTTTTCAGAACGATTTGAAATTTTCTTTTTCTTTCGTCGAAAAATTTAGGCACTGTCTGTCGATTTTTCTTAAAAATTCCTTTCTGATTTTTATTCAGTTTGTAAAATAGTTGTTTAATAATACTCTTTGTGTAGGTACCCATGAGCTCTACTCGCGAAAAAAAACGTTTCATTGGAATATATTCACTATTCACTATATCAGTAGGAGTTGCGGGGGCTGTTTGAAAATTTGACCAGTTATATGGGATTTTTCTCACTTTACGGGGTCAAGGAACAACTTTTCCAACATCTCTACATATTCTCCATTAAAATATGCGTTGTGTTGCTGTTTGAAACATTAAAATCGTTCAATCCGGCTGTCGACCAAAAAAAAAAAATGCTTGTAACTGACCCCTGCAACGAAAACTAATTCTTCCAAGACGATTCGAAATTCTTTTTTACTTGAATTTTTTTTGTCGAAACTGAGTAGGATTTCGGGGGTACGATTCTAACTGACCTCCGCGACCAAAAATAATTTTTTCAGAACGATTTGAAATTTTTTTATTTAATGTTATTAATAACTACTTTTTAACGAAACCTCAGTCGAAAAATTGATATTCTTAATTTTCGTCTTATTTTGGCTTCTAGAATCTCCCATTAAAATTTTTCCCAGGGGTGGCCAAACACCCTGTATATATTAAATCAATATTAATGAAATTACACCTTGACCGAATTCATTTCAATCCCCCCACACTAATACATATATTGTGTGTAGCCCATAAATGGTTGAGAATGGAGTCACCTTTCCTATACTGGTATTATTAGATGGTCGCAGGTCCTGCATAAATTTCAATTTACATAATTTTTGTTTTGAGTAAACTCATTTTACTTTTTTGTATATTACCTAATGCAACTCATATTTTCCAGCCATGCGATGTAGGAATATTTAGACGATTAAAAGTTGCATGGCGAAAGGTAGTACAGGAACATAGACAAAGTACGTAGGTAGACTAAACCCATTACGAAGGTGAATTTCGCACCAATATATATATCATACCATATATAAATTCCATGAAGAAGGAAATGCTTTTAAAGCTTGTGGTGGCCTATGACCGTTTAACTCAAATACAATTTACTAGACAAAACGTATTTCAGAAAGAAGAAAATAAATTAGAATTCATGTCGCCAGATGAAACTGACATCAATGACAGCAATATAGGTAGTTTTACATAGCATTCAAGAGCATATTCCAGATGATCTGAGAGGGGAACAATTTTCTTTTCTATATAGAAAATATTAAAATACAATCGGGACACAACTAAGACACAACACAAGACACAACTCGCAGAGAGAAAGCACTGCTGATGTTCAACGCAGTGCAGTTCATAGTAACAGTAAAACCAATACCAGTGTAGAAGACTAATTTAACAACGTTTCGCTAGAAGAAACTAATATATGATATACTGATCATTAATTAACTTTAATATTTCATGACAATGATGCTTTTACTTTTTTCTAATGGGAATTGTTTTGTTTCCGATGGTACTGAAATCAAACTACATTAATTCTACAACGTTACTTTACTTATTTTCTCGTAAAGACAAAGATTCTTCAGAATCTATTCTGGATAAACATTATCAACATTATCAAAAAATTGAAAAAACAACAAAGAAAAGAAAAGAAAAGAAAAGAAATATAGAAAGGTGTGTGCAATCAAAGTTACATCAAAGACATGGAAATAGACTCAGCTTGAAAAAATAGAAGCAATTGATAACCAGGAAAAAGAAAAACAAAGAATGAAAGAAGAACGATTAGAAAAGAAAAAAACAAGCCGAGAAATTAAAAGAAGAAAAGCTATTGAAAAAAGAAAGAAAAACAGAAAAATGAAAAGGAAAAGGAGAAAGAAAAGCAAGACGAAGAGAAGGAGAAATGTAAAACTCAAACTAAAAATAAAAATAAAGTTAAGAACGTGAAAAGAAAATAATAAATAATATTATTGTGTTGTTTTTACAGGGTGAATGTAGTAACTGAACCAGGTGGTTATGACTATGCAACATTTTTATTAGCATCTTTTTCAAACTCCACTTGGAACAACACTGTACGTATGTATGTATGGGATTATCAGGAACCGTGTTTGTTCGTCAATCGGCACACTCGTATTTATTTCGTTAAACACAGTCACACCTACTACGTACTTTTCTTCAATCTTTCTCTCTTCCGTGCTGTCTTTTCTCGCTTTCTGGGTTATTCACCCATCAGCTGTTCGGCCGTACGCTCGCCGCGTGTTGACGGCTTTTTCGGCGGTAACCGTCTTCGCTCGTGCAAGCTCGTGGACAGCGAACGATTCGCTGTTCGACCAAAAATTCGTGTGCGATTTAATAATTTTCAACTGCACGGTTCCCTACATACAGGGTGTTCGGCCATCCATGGGAAAAATTTTAATGGGGGATTCTAGAGGTCAAAATAAGACGAAAATCAAGAATACCAATTTGTTGATGGAGGCACTGTTAAAAAGTTATTAATGTTTAAAGTTCCGCTCGTACTGAATTTTTTTCTCGAAAATGCGCAAGATTACGGGGGTATGTCTATACATAAAAAATGATTGTCACCGACCCTCGCAACTGAAAATAATTTTTCACAGAACGATTTGAAATCTTTCTTTTTCATCGAAAAATATAGGCACCCGATTAGATTTTCGGTAAGGAATTTTTTTCTCGAAAGTGCGTAGGATTTCGGGGGTATGTGTAATGACCAAAAATGATTGTAATTGACCCCTGTAACCGAAAATAATTTTTTTAGAACGATTTGAAAAATTTGTTTTTCGCCGAAAAATATCAACACATACTCGAATTTTTTTCTCGAAACTGAGTAGGATTCCGAATATATGTCTATTCACTAAAAATGCTTGTAATTGACCTCCGCAGCCGAAAATAATTTTTCTGGAACGATTTGAAATTTTTGAATCAAATTGTTAATAACTTTTTAACGAAGCCTCCATCAACAAATTGGTATTCTTGATTTTCGTCTTAGTTTGGCCTCTAGAATATCCTATTAAAATGTTTCTCAGGGCTGGCCGAACACCCTCTATACTACTATGTTTACTAGATCCTGGGTTTTTCTCGGGTTTGAATCACGTAGTAATGTGGTACCACACAGAAACAGTCCATTAAACCCGGATTCGGACAGTATTTTGGAGGATAACACTGGTTAGGCTTGGGTTTCGTCTGGGTTATGTCCGCACCTGGCTCATGATTTTGCCATCTTCGCATACTTGTTGGCCAGATCCTGGGGTTTTTTCGTGTTCGAATCACGTAGTAATGTGGTAACAAACTGAAGCAGTCAATAAAACCTGGTTTCGATCAATATTTTAGAGGATAACACCGGTTAGGTCTGGGTTAGGTCTGGGAAATGCGCGCATCTGGCTTATACTTTCGCCTTTTTCGCAAACTTGTTGGCCAGATCCTGGGCTTTTTTCGTGTTTGAATCACGTAGTAATGTGGTAATACACTGAAGCAGTCAATAAAACCTGGTTTCGATCAATATTTTAGAGGATAACACCGGTTAGGTCTGGGTTAGGTCCGGGTTATGCCCGCACCTGGCTCATGATTTTGCCTTCTTCGCATACTTGTTGGCCAGATCCTGGGTTTTTTTCGTGTTTGAATCACGTAGTAATGTGGTAACACACTGAAGCAGTCAATTAAACCTCGTTTCGCTCAGTATTTTAGAGGATAACACCGGTTAGGTCTGGGTTAGGTCTGGGTTATGCCCGCATCTGGCTCATGATTTTGCCTTCTTCGCATACTTGTTGGCCAGATCCTGGGTTTTTTCCGTGTTTGAATCACGTAGTAATGTGGTAACACACTGAAGCAGTCAATTAAACCTCGTTTCGATCAATATTTTAGAGGATAACACCGGTTAGGTCTCGGTTTCGTCTGGGTTATGCCCGCATCTGGCTCATGATTTTGCCTTCTTCGCATACTAGTTGGCCAGATCCTGGGTTTTTTTCGTGTTTGAATCATGTAGTAATGTGGTAACATACTGAAGCAGTCAATTAAACCTGGTTTCGATCAATATTTTAGAGGATAACACCGGTTAGGTCTGGGTTAGGTCTGGGATATGCGCGCATCTGGCTTATACTTTCGCGTTTTTCGCAAACTTTTTGGCCAGATCCTGGGTTTTTTCCGTGTTTGAAACACGTAGTAATGTGGTACCACACTGAGGTAGTCAACTAACCCAGGTTTCGATCAATATTTTAGAGGATAACACCGGTTAGGTCTCGGTTTCGTCTGGGTTATGCCCGCATCTGGCTCATGATTTTGCCTTCTTCGCATACTAGTTGGCCAGATCCTGGGTTTTTTTCGTGTTTGAATCACGTAGTAATGTGGTAACATACTGAAGCAGTCAATTAAACCTGGTTTCGATCAATATTTTAGAGGATAACACCGGTTAGGTCTGGGTTAGATCTGGGTTATGCCCGCATCTGGCTCATGATTTCGCCTTTTTCGCAAACTTGTTGGCCAGATCCTGGGTTTTTTCCGTGTTAGAATCACGTATTAATGTGGTAACACAATGAAGCAGTCAACTAACCCAGGTTTCGATCAATATTTTGGAGGATAACACCGGTTAGGTCTGGGTTTGGTCTGGGTTATGCCCGCATCTGGCTCATGATTTTGCCTTTTTCGCAAACTTGTTGGCCAGATCCTGGGTTTTTTCCGTGTTTGAATCACGTAGTAATGTTGTAGCACACTGAAGCAGTCAATTCAACCTGGTTTCGATCAATATTTTAGAGGATAACACCGGTTAGGTCTGGGTTAGGTCTGGGATATACGCGCATCTGGCTTATACTTTCGCCTTTTTCGCAAACTTGTTGGCCAGATCCTGGGTTTTTTTCGTGTTGGAATCACGTAGTAATGTGGTAACACACTGAAGCAGTCAATTAAACCTGGTTTCGATCAATATTTTAGAGGATAACACCGGTTAGGTCTGGGTTAGGTCTGGGTTATGCCCGCATCTGGCTCATGATTTTGCCTTGTTCGCATACTTGTTAGCCAGATCCTGGGTTTTTTTCGTGTTTGAATCACGTAGTAATGTTGTACCACACTGAGGCAGTCATTTAAACCTGGTTTCGATCCATATTTCAGAGGATAACACCGGTTAGGTCTGGGATAGGTCCGGGAAATGCACGCATCTGGCTCATGATTTCGCCTTTTTCGCAAACTTGTTGGCCAGATCCTGGGTTTTTTCCGTGTTTGAATCACGTAGTAATGTGGTAATACACTGAAACAGTCAATTAAACCTGGTTTCGATCAATATTTTAGAGGATAACACCGGTTAGGTCTGGGTTAGGTCTGGGTTATGCCCGCATCTGGCTCATGATTTTGCCTTCTTCGCATACTTGTTGGCCAGATCCTGGGTTTTTTTCGTGTTTGAATCACGTAGTAATGTGGTAACATACTGAAGCAGTCAATTAAACCTGGTTTCGATCAATATTTTAGAGGATAACACCGGTTAGGTCTGTGTTAGGTCTGGGATATGCGCGTATCTGGCTCACACTTTCGCCATTTTCGCAAACTTGTTGCCCAGATCCTGGATTTTTTCCGTGTTTGAATCACGTAGTAATGTTGTACCACACTGAGGCAGTCAATTAAACCTGGTTTCGATCCATATTTTAGAGGATAACACCGGTTAGGTCTGGGTTAGGTCTGGGTTATGCCCGCATCTGGC
The DNA here is from genome assembly GCF_051014445.1 of Colletes latitarsis. Classification (NCBI taxonomy): domain Eukaryota; kingdom Metazoa; phylum Arthropoda; class Insecta; order Hymenoptera; family Colletidae; genus Colletes; species Colletes latitarsis. The sequence goes on along the minus strand of NW_027488373.1, from coordinate 403,402 downwards.
TCATGATTTCGCCTTTTTCGCAAACTTGTTGGCCAGTTCCTGGGTTTTTTCCGTGTTTGAATCACGTAGTAATGTGGTAACACAATGAAGCAGTCAATTAAACCTGGTTTCGATTAATATTTTAGAGGATAACACCGGTTAGGTCTGGGTTAGGTCTGGGATATACGCGCATCTGGATTATACTTTCGCCTTTTTCGCAAACTTGTTGGCCAGATCCTGGGTTTTTTTCGTGTTGGAATCACGTAGTAATGTGGTAACACACTGAAGCAGTCAATTAAACCTGGTTTCTATCAATATTTTAGAGGATAACACCGGTTAGGTCTGGGTTAGGTCTGGGTTATGCCCGCATATGGCTAATGATTTTGCCTTGTTCGCATACTTGTTAGCCAGATCCTGGGTTTTTTTCGTGTTTGAATGACGTAGTAATGTGGTACCACACTGAGGTAGTCAACTAACCCAGGTTTCGATCAATATTTTAGAGGATAACACCGGTTAGGTCTCGGTTTCGTCTGGGTTATGCCCGCATCTGGCTCATGATTTTGCCTTCTTCGCATACTAGTTGGCCAGATCCTGGGTTTTTTTCGTGTTTGAATCACGTAGTAATGTGGTAACATACTGAAGCAGTCAATAAAACCTGGTTTCGATCAATATTTTAGAGGATAACACCGGTTAGGTCTGGGTTAGGTCTGGGTTATGCCCGCATCTGGCTCATGATTTTGCCTTCTTCGCATACTAGTTGGCCAGATCCTGGGTTTTTTTCGTGTTTGAATCATGTAGTAATGTGGTAACATACTGAAGCAGTCAATTAAACCTGGTTTCGATCAATATTTTAGAGGATAACACCGGTTAGGTCTCGGTTTCGTCTGGGTTATGCCCGCATCTGGCTCATGATTTTGCCTTCTTCGCATACTAGTTGGCCAGATCCTGGGTTTTTTTCGTGTTTGAATCATGTAGTAATGTGGTAACATACTGAAGCAGTCAATTAAACCTGGTTTCGATCAATATTTTAGAGGATAACACCGGTTAGGTCTGGGTTAGGTCTGGGATATGCGCGCATCTGGCTTATACTTTCGCGTTTTTCGCAAACTTTTTGGCCAGATCCTGGGTTTTTTCCGTGTTTGAAACACGTAGTAATGTGGTACCACACTGAGGTAGTCAACTAACCCAGGTTTCGATCAATATTTTAGAGGATAACACCGGTTAGGTCTCGGTTTCGTCTGGGTTATGCCCGCATCTGGCTCATGATTTTGCCTTCTTCGCATACTAGTTGGCCAGATCCTGGGTTTTTTTCGTGTTTGAATCACGTAGTAATGTGGTAATACACTGAAGCTGTCAATTAAACCTGGTTTCGATCAATATTTTAGAGGATAACACCGGTTAGGTCTGGGTTAGGTCTGGGTTATGCCCGCATCTGGCTCATGATTTTGCCTTCTTCGCATACTTGTTGGCCAGATCCTGGGGTTTTTTCGTGTTCGAATCACGTAGTAATGTGGTAACAAACTGAAGCAGTCAATAAAACCTGGTTTCGATCAATATTTTAGAGGATAACACCGGTTAGGTCTGGGTTAGGTCTGGGAAATGCGCGCATCTGGCTTATACTTTCGCCTTTTTCGCAAACTTGTTGGCCAGATCCTGGGCTTTTTTCGTGTTTGAATCACGTAGTAATGTGGTAATACACTGAAGCAGTCAATAAAACCTGGTTTCGATCAATATTTTAGAGGATAACACCGGTTAGGTCTGGGTTAGGTCTGGGTTATGCCCGCATCTGGCTCATGATTTTGCCTTCTTCGCATACTTGTTGGCCAGATCCTGGGTTTTTTTCGTGTTTGAATCACGTAGTAATGTGGTAACACACTGAAGCTGTCAATTAAACCTGGTTTCGATCAATATTTTAGAGGATAACACCGGTTAGGTCTGGGTTAGGTCTGGGATATGCGCGCATCTGGCTTATACTTTCACCTTTTTCGCAAACTTGTTGGCCAGATCCTGGGTTTTTTCCGTGTTTGATCACGTAGTAATGTGGTAACACACTGAAGCAGTCAATAAAACCTGGTTTCGATCAATATTTTAGAGGATAACACCGGTTAGGTCTGGGTTAGGTGTGGGATTTGCGCGCATCTGGCTTATACTTTCGCCTTTTTCGCAAACTTGTTGGCCAGATCCTGGGTTTTTTTCGTGCTTGAATCACGTAGTAATGTGGTAACACACTGAAGCTGTCAATTAAACCTGGTTTCGATCAATATTTTAGAGGATAACACCGGTTAGGTCTGGGTTAGGTCTGGGATATGCGCGCATCTGGCTTATACTTTCACCTTTTTCGCAAACTTGTTGGCCAGATCCTGGGTATTTTCCGTGTTTGAATCACGTAGTAATGTGGTAACACACTGAAGCAGTCAATTAAACCTGGTTTCGATCAATATTTCAGAGGATAACGCCGGTTAGGTCTGGGTTAGGTCTGGGTTATGCCCGCATCTGGCTTATACTTTCGCCTTTTTCGCAAACTTGTTGGCCAGATCCTGGGTATTTTCCGTGTTTGAATCACGTAGTAATGTGGTAACACACTGAAGCAGTCAATTAAACCTGGTTTCGATCAATATTTTAGAGGATAACACCGGTTAGGTCTCGGTTTCGTCTGGGTTATGCCCGCATCTGGCTCATGATTTTGCCTTCTTCGCATACTAGTTGGCCAGATCCTGGGTTTTTTTCGTGTTTGAATCACGTAGTAATGTGGTAACATACTGAAGCAGTCAATTAAACCTGGTTTCGATCAATATTTTAGAGGATAACACCGGTTAGGTCTGGGTTAGGACTGGGTTATGCCCGCATCTGGCTCATGATTTCGCCTTTTTCGCAAACTTGTTGGCCAGATCCTGGGTTTTTTCCGTGTTAGAATCACGTATTAATGTGGTAACACAATGAAGCAGTCAACTAACCCAGGTTTCGATCAATATTTTGGAGGATAACACCGGTTAGGTCTGGGTTTGGTCTGGGTTATGCCCGCATCTGGCTCATGATTTTGCCTTTTTCGCAAACTTGTTGGCCAGATCCTGGGTTTTTTTCGTGTTTGAATCACGTAGTAATGTTGTACCACACTGAGGCAGTCATTTAAACCTGGTTTCGATCCATATTTCAGAGGATAACACCGGTTAGGTCTGGGATAGGTCCGGGAAATGCACGCATCTGGCTCATGATTTCGCCTTTTTCGCAAACTTGTTGGCCAGATCCTGGGTTTTTTCCGTGTTAGAATCACGTATTAATGTGGTAACACAATGAAGCAGTCAACTAACCCAGGTTTCGATCAATATTTTGGAGGATAACACCGGTTAGGTCTGGGTTTGGTCTGGGTTATGCCCGCATCTGGCTCATGATTTTGCCTTTTTCGCAAACTTGTTGGCCAGATCCTGGGTTTTTTTCGTGTTTGAATCACGTAGTAATGTGGTAACATACTGAAGCAGTCAATTAAACCTGGTTTCGATCAATATTTTAGAGGATAACACCGGTTAGGTCTGTGTTAGGTCTGGGATATGCGCGTATCTGGCTCACACTTTCGCCATTTTCGCAAACTTGTTGCCCAGATCCTGGATTTTTTCCATGTTTGAATCACGTAGTAATGTTGTACCACACTGAGGCAGTCAATTAAACCTGGTTTCGATCCATATTTTAGAGGATAACACCGGTTAAGTCTGGGTTAGGTCTGGGTTATGCCCGCATCTGGCTCATGATTTCGCCTTTTTCGCAAACTTGTTGGCCAGTTCCTGGGTTTTTTCCGTGTTTGAATCACGTAGTAATGTGGTAACACAATGAAGCAGTCAATTAAACCTGGTTTCGATTAATATTTTAGAGGATAACACCGGTTAGGTCTGGGTTAGGTCTGGGATATACGCGCATCTGGCTTATACTTTCGCCTTTTTCGCAAACTTGTTGGCCAGATCCTGGGTTTTTTTCGTGTTGGAATCACGTAGTAATGTGGTAACACACTGAAGCAGTCAATTAAACCTGGTTTCTATCAATATTTTAGAGGATAACACCGGTTAGGTCTGGGTTAGGTCTGGGTTATGCCCGCATATGGCTAATGATTTTGCCTTGTTCGCATACTTGTTAGCCAGATCCTGGGTTTTTTTCGTGTTTGAATGACGTAGTAATGTGGTACCACACTGAGGTAGTCAACTAACCCAGGTTTCGATCAATATTTTAGAGGATAACACCGGTTAGGTCTCGGTTTCGTCTGGGTTATGCCCGCATCTGGCTCATGATTTTGCCTTCTTCGCATACTAGTTGGCCAGATCCTGGGTTTTTTTCGTGTTTGAATCACGTAGTAATGTGGTAACATACTGAAGCAGTCAATAAAACCTGGTTTCGATCAATATTTTAGAGGATAACACCGGTTAGGTCTGGGTTAGGTCTGGGTTATGCCCGCATCTGGCTCATGATTTTGCCTTCTTCGCATACTAGTTGGCCAGATCCTGGGTTTTTTTCGTGTTTGAATCATGTAGTAATGTGGTAACATACTGAAGCAGTCAATTAAACCTGGTTTCGATCAATATTTTAGAGGATAACACCGGTTAGGTCTCGGTTTCGTCTGGGTTATGCCCGCATCTGGCTCATGATTTTGCCTTCTTCGCATACTAGTTGGCCAGATCCTGGGTTTTTTTCGTGTTTGAATCATGTAGTAATGTGGTAACATACTGAAGCAGTCAATTAAACCTGGTTTCGATCAATATTTTAGAGGATAACACCGGTTAGGTCTGGGTTAGGTCTGGGATATGCGCGCATCTGGCTTATACTTTCGCGTTTTTCGCAAACTTTTTGGCCAGATCCTGGGTTTTTTCCGTGTTTGAAACACGTAGTAATGTGGTACCACACTGAGGTAGTCAACTAACCCAGGTTTCGATCAATATTTTAGAGGATAACACCGGTTAGGTCTCGGTTTCGTCTGGGTTATGCCCGCATCTGGCTCATGATTTTGCCTTCTTCGCATACTAGTTGGCCAGATCCTGGGTTTTTTTCGTGTTTGAATCACGTAGTAATGTGGTAATACACTGAAGCTGTCAATTAAACCTGGTTTCGATCAATATTTTAGAGGATAACACCGGTTAGGTCTGGGTTAGGTCTGGGTTATGCCCGCATCTGGCTCATGATTTTGCCTTCTTCGCATACTTGTTGGCCAGATCCTGGGGTTTTTTCGTGTTCGAATCACGTAGTAATGTGGTAACAAACTGAAGCAGTCAATAAAACCTGGTTTCGATCAATATTTTAGAGGATAACACCGGTTAGGTCTGGGTTAGGTCTGGGAAATGCGCGCATCTGGCTTATACTTTCGCCTTTTTCGCAAACTTGTTGGCCAGATCCTGGGCTTTTTTCGTGTTTGAATCACGTAGTAATGTGGTAATACACTGAAGCAGTCAATAAAACCTGGTTTCGATCAATATTTTAGAGGATAACACCGGTTAGGTCTGGGTTAGGTCTGGGTTATGCCCGCATCTGGCTCATGATTTTGCCTTCTTCGCATACTTGTTGGCCAGATGCTGGGTTTTTTTCGTGTTTGAATCACGTAGTAATGTGGTAACACACTGAAGCTGTCAATTAAACCTGGTTTCGATCAATATTTTAGAGGATAACACCGGTTAGGTCTGGGTTAGGTCTGGGATATGCGCGCATCTGGCTTATACTTTCACCTTTTTCGCAAACTTGTTGGCCAGATCCTGGGTATTTTCCGTGTTTGAATCACGTAGTAATGTGGTAACACACTGAAGCAGTCAATTAAACCTGGTTTCGATCAATATTTCAGAGGATAACGCCGGTTAGGTCTGGGTTAGGTCTGGGTTATGCCCGCATCTGGCTTATACTTTCGCCTTTTTCGCAAACTTGTTGGCCAGATCCTGGGTATTTTCCGTGTTTGAATCACGTAGTAATGTGGTAACACACTGAAGCAGTCAATTAAACCTGGTTTCGATCAATATTTTAGAGGATAACACCGGTTAGGTCTCGGTTTCGTCTGGGTTATGCCCGCATCTGGCTCATGATTTTGCCTTCTTCGCATACTAGTTGGCCAGATCCTGGGTTTTTTTCGTGTTTGAATCACGTAGTAATGTGGTAACATACTGAAGCAGTCTATTAAACCTGGTTTCGATCAATATTTTAGAGGATAACACCGGTTAGGTCTGGGTTAGGACTGGGTTATGCCCGCATCTGGCTCATGATTTCGCCTTTTTCGCAAACTTGTTGGCCAGATCCTGGGTTTTTTCCGTGTTAGAATCACGTATTAATGTGGTAACACAATGAAGCAGTCAACTATCCCAGGTTTCGATCAATATTTTGGAGGATAACACCGGTTAGGTCTGGGTTTGGTCTGGGTTATGCCCGCATCTGGCTCATGATTTTGCCTTTTTCGCAAACTTGTTGGCCAGATCCTGGGTTTTTTCCGTGTTTGAATCACGTAGTAATGTTGTAGCACACTGAAGCAGTCAATTAAACCTGGTTTCGATCAATATTTTAGAGGATAACACCGGTTAGGTCTGGGTTAGGTCTGGGATATACGCGCATCTGACTTATACTTTCGCCTTTTTCGCAAACTTGTTGGCCAGATCCTGGGTTTTTTTCGTGTTTGAATCACGTAGTAATGTTGTACCACACTGAGGCAGTCATTTAAACCTGGTTTCGATCCATATTTCAGAGGATAACACCGGTTAGGTCTGGGATTGGTCCGGGAAATGCACGCATCTGGCTCATGATTTCGCCTTTTTCGCAAACTTGTTGGCCAGATCCTGGGTTTTTTCCGTGTTTGAATCACGTAGTAATGTGGTAATACACTGAAACAGTCAATTAAACCTGGTTTCGATCAATATTTTAGAGGATAACACCGGTTAGGTCTGGGTTAGGTCTGGGATATGCGCGTATCTGGCTTACACTTTCGCCATTTTCGCAAACTTGTTGCCCAGATCCTGGATTTTTTCCGTGTTTGAATCACGTAGTAATGTTGTACCACACTGAGGCAGTCAATTAAACCTGGTTTCGATCCATATTTTAGAGGATAACACCGGTTAGGTCTGGGTTAGGTCTGGGTTATGCCCGCATCTGGCTCATGATTTCGCCTTTTTCGCAAACTTGTTGGCCAGTTCCTGGGTTTTTTCCGTGTTTGAATCACGTAGTAATGTGGTAACACAATGAAGCAGTCAATTAAACCTGGTTTCGATTAATATTTTAGAGGATAACACCGGTTAGGTCTGTGTTAGGTCTGGGATATACGCGCACCTGGCTTATACTTTCGCCTTTTTCGCAAACTTGTTGGCCAGATCCTGGGTTTTTTTCGTGTTGGAATCACGTAGTAATGTGGTAACACACTGAAGCAGTCAATTAAACCTGGTTTCTATCAATATTTTAGAGGATAACACCGGTTAGGTCTGGGTTAGGTCTGGGTTATGCCCGCATATGGCTAATGATTTTGCCTTGTTCGCATACTTGTTAGCCAGATCCTGGGTTTTTTTCGTGTTTGAATGACGTAGTAATGTGGTAACACACTGAAGCAGTCAATTAAACCTGGTTTCGATCAATATTTTAGAGGATAACACCGGTTAGGTCTGGGTTAGGTCTGGGTTATGCCCGCATCTGGCTCATGATTTTGCCTTCTTCGCATACTTGTTGGCCAGATCCTGGGTTTTTTTCGTGTTTGAATCACGTAGTAATGTGGTAACACACTGAAGCAGTCAATTAAACCTGGTTTCGATCAATATTTTAGAGGATAACACCGGTTAGGTCTGGGTTAGGTCTGGGATATGCGCGCATCTGGCTTACACTTTCGCCATTTTCGCAAACATGTTGCCCAGATCCTGGGTTTTTTCCGTGTTTGAATCACGTAGTAATGTTGTACCACACTGAGGCAGTCATTTAAACCTGGTTTCGATCCATATTTCAGAGGATAACACCGGTTAGGTCTGGGATAGGTCCGGGAAATGCACGCATCTGGCTCATGATTTCGCCTTTTTCGCAAACTTGTTGGCCAGATCCTGGGTTTTTTCCGTGTTTGAATCACGTAGTAATGTTGTACCACACTGGGGCAGTCAATAAAACCTGGTTTCGATCCATATTTCAGAGGATAACACCGGTTAGGTCTGGGATAGGTCCGGGAAATGCACGCATCTGGCTCATGATTTCGCCTTTTTCGCAAACTTGTTGGCCAGATCCTGGGGTTTTTCCGTGTTTGAATCACGTAGTAATGTGGTAATACACTGAAGCAGTCAATTAAACCTGGTTTCGATCAATATTTTAGAGGATAACACCGGTTAGGTCTGGGTTAGGTCTGGGTTATGCCCGCATCTGGCTCATGATTTCGCCTTTTTCGCAAACTTGTTGGCCAGATCCTGGGTTTTTTCCGTGTTAGAATCACGTATTAATGTGGTAACACAATGAAGTAGTCAACTAACCCAGGTTTCGATCAATATTTTGGAGGATAACACCGGTTAGGTCTGGGTTAGGTCTGGGTTATGCCCGCATCTGGCTCATGATTTTGCCTTTTTCGCAAACTTGTTGGCCAGATCCTGGGTTTTTTCCGTGTTTGAATCACGTAGTAATGTTGTAGCACACTGAAGCAGTCAATTAAACCTGGTTTCGATCAATATTTTAGAGGATAACACCGGTTAGGTCTGGGTTAGGTCTGGGATATACGCGCATCTGGCTTATACTTTCGCCTTTTTCGCAAACTTGTTGGCCAGATCCTGGGTTTTTTTCGTGTTGGAATCACGTAGTAATGTGGTAACACACTGAAGCAGTCAATTAAACCTGGTTTCGATCAATATTTTAGAGGATAACACCGGTTAGGTCTGGGTTAGGTCTGGGTTATGCCCGCATCTGGCTCATGATTTTGCCTTGTTCGCATACTTGTTAGCCAGATCCTGGGTTTTTTTCGTGTTTGAATCACGTAGTAATGTGGTAACACACTGAAGCAGTCAATTAAACCTGGTTTCGATCAATATTTCAGAGGATAACACCGGTTAGGTCTGGGTTATGCCCGCATCTGGCTCATGATTTTGCCTTTCTCGCAAACTTGTTGGTCAGATCCTGGGTTTTTTCCGTGTTTGAATCACGTAGTAATGTGGTAATACACTGAAGCAGTCAATTAAACCTGGTTTCGATCAGTACTTTAGAGGATAACACCGGTTAGGTCTGGGTTAGGTCTGGGTTATGCCCGCATCTGGCGCATGATTTTGCCTTCTTCGCATACTTGTTGGCCAGATCCTGGGATTTTTTCGTGTTTGAATCACGTAGTAATGTGGTAACACACTGAAGCAGTCAATTAAACCTGGTTTCGATCAATTTTTTTAGAGGATGACACCGGTTAGGTCTGGGTTAGGTCTGGGTTATGCGCGCATCTGGCTCATGATTTTGCCTTTTTCGCAAACTTGTTGGCCAGATCCTGGGTTTTTTTTGTGTTTGAATCACGTAGTAATGTTGTAGCACACTGATGCAGTCAATTAAACCTGGTTTCGATCAATATTCTAGAGGATAACACCGGTTAGGTCCGGGTTAGGTCTGGGATATACGCGCATCTGGCTTATACTTTCGCCTTTTTCGCAAACTTGTTGGCAAGCTCCTGGGTTTTTTCCGCGTTTGAATCACGTAGTAATGTGGTAATACACTGAAGCAGTCAATTAAACCTGGTTTCGATCAATATTTTAGAGAATAACACCGGTTAGGTCTGGGTTAGGTCCGGGAAACGCACGCATCTGGCTTATGATTTCGCCTTTTTCGCAAACTTGTTGACCAGATCCTGGGTTTTTTCCGTGTTTGAATCACGTAGTAATGTGGTACCACACTGAGGCAGTCAATTAAACCTGGTTCCGATCAATATTTTAGAGGATAACACCGGTTAGGTCTGGGTTAGGTCTGGGATATGCGCGCATCTGGCTTATACTTTCGCCTTTTTCGCAAACTTGTTGGCCAGATCCTGGGTTTTTTCCGTGTTTGAATCACGTAGTAATGTGGTAACACACTGAAGCAGTCAATTAAACCTGGTTTCGATCAATATTTTAGAGGATAACACCGGTTAGGTCTGTGTTAGGTCTGGGATATACGCGCATCTGGCTTATGCTTTCGCCTGTTTCGCAAACTTGTTGGCCAGATCCTGGGTTTTTTCCGTGTTTGAATCACGTAGTAATGTGGTAATACACTGGAGCAGTCAATTAAACCTGGTTTCGATCAATATTTTAGTGGATAACACCGGTTAGGTCTGGGTTAGGTCCGGGAAATGCACGCATCTGGCTTATGATTTCGCCTTTTTCGCACACTTGTTGACCAGATCCTGGGTTTTTTCCGTGTTTGAATCACGTAGTAATGTGGTACCACACTGAGGCAGTCAATTAAACCTGGTTTCGATCAATATTTTAGAGTATAACACCGGTTAGGTCTGGGCTAGGTCTGAGTTATGCCCGCATCTGGCTCATGATTTTACCTTCTTCGCATACTTGTTGGCCAGATCCTGGATTTTTTTCGTGTTTGAATCACGTAGTAATGTGGTAACACACTGAAGCAGTCAATTAAACCTGGTTTCGATCAATTTTTTTAGAGGATGACACCGGTTAGGTCTGGGTTAGGTCTGGGTTACGCCCGCATCTGGCTCATGATTTTCCCTTTTTCGCAAACTTGTTGGCCAGATGCTGGCTTTTTCCGTGTTTGAATCACGTAGTAATGTTGTAGCACACTGAAGCAGTCAATTAAACCTGGTTTCGATCAATATTTCAGAGGATAACACCGGTTAGGTCTGGGTTAGGTCTGGGTTATGCCCGCATCTCGCTCATGATTTTGCCTTCTTCGCATACTTGTTGGCCAGATCCTGGGTTTTTTCCGTGTTTGAATCACGTAGTAATGTGGTACCACACTGAGGCAGTCAATTAAACCTGGTTTCGATCAATATTTTAGAGGATAACACAGATTAGGTCTGGGTTAGGTCTGAGTTATGCCCGCATCTGGCTCATGATTTTGCCTTCTTCGCATACTTGTTGGCCAGATCCTGGGTTTTTTCCGAGTTTGAATCACGTAGTAATGTTCTAGCACACTGAAGCAGTCAATTAAACCTGGTTTCGATCAATATTTTAGAGGATAACACCGGTTAGGTCTGGGTTAGGTTTGGGTTATGGCCGCATCTGGCTCATGATTTCGCCATTTTCGCAAACTTGTTGGCCAGATCCTGGGTTTTTTTCGTGTTTGAATCACGTAGTAATGTTGTACCACACTGAGGCAGTCAATTAAACCTGGTTTCGATCAATATTTCAGAGGATAACACCGGTTAGGTCTGGGTTAGGTCCGGGAAATGCACGCATCTGGCTCATGATTTCGCCTTTTTCGCAAACTTGTTGGCCAGATCCTGGGTTTTTTCCGTGTTTGAATCACGTAGTAATGTGGTATTTCACTGAAGCAGTCAATTAAACCTGGTTTCGATCAATATTTTCGAGGATAACACCGGTTAGGTCTGGGGTAGGTTTTTGTTATGCCCACATCTGGCTCATGATTTTGCCTTCTTCGCAAACTTGTTGGCCAGATCCTGGGTTTTTTTCGCGTTTGAATCACGTAGTAATGTGGTAACACACTGAATCAGTCAATTAAACCTGGTTTCGATCAATATTTTGGAGGATAACACCGGTTAGGTCTGGGTTAGGTCTGGGTTATGCCCGCATCTGGCTCATGATTTTGCCTTCTTCGCATACTTGTTGGCCAGATCCTGGGTTTTTTTCGTGTTTGAATCACGTAGTAATGTGGTAACACACTGAAGCAGTCAATTAAACCTGGTTCCGATCAATATTTTAGAGGATAACACCGGTTAGGTCTGGGTTAGGTCTGGGTTATGCCCGCATCTGGCTCATGATTTTGCCTTCTTCGCAAACTTGTTGGCCAGATCCTGGGCTTTTTCCGTGTTTGAATCACGTAGTAATGTGGTAATACACTGAAGCAGTCAATCAAACCTGGTTTCGATCAATATTTTAGAGGATAACACCGGTTAGGTCTGGGTTAGGTCTGGGATATGCGCGCATCTGGCTTATACTTTCGCGTTTTTCGCAAACTTTTTGGCCAGATCCTGGGTTTTTTCCGTGTTTGAATCACGTAGTAATGTGGTAATTCACTGAAGTAGTCAATTAAACCTGGTTTCGATCAATATTTTCGAGGATAACACCGGTTAGGTCTGGGGTAGGTTTTTGTTATGCCCACATCTGGCTCATGATTTTGCCTTCTTCGCAAACTTGTTGGCCAGATCCTGGGTTTTTTTCGCGTTTGAATCACGTAGTAATGTGGTAACACACTGAAGCAGTCAATTAAACCTGGTTTCGATCAATATTTTGGAGGATAACACCGGTTAGGTCTGGGTTAGGTCTGGGTTATGCCCGCATCTGGCTCATGATTTTGCCTTCTTCGCAAACTTGTTGGCCAGATCCTGGGCTTTTTCCGTGTTTGAATCACGTAGTAATGTGGTAATACACTGAAGCAGTCAATCAAACCTGGTTTCGATCAATATTTTAGAGGATAACACCGGTTAGGTCTGGGTTAGGTCTGGGATATGCGCGCATCTGGCTTATACTTTCGCGTTTTTCGCAAACTTTTTGGCCAGATCCTGGGTTTTTTCCGTGTTTGAATCACGTAGTAATGTGGTAATTCACTGAAGTAGTCAATTAAACCTGGTTTCGATCAATATTTTCGAGGATAACACCGGTTAGGTCTGGGGTAGGTTTTTGTTATGCCCACATCTGGCTCATGATTTTGCCTTCTTCGCAAACTTGTTGGCCAGATCCTGGGTTTTTTTCGCGTTTGAATCACGTAGTAATGTGGTAACACACTGAAGCAGTCAATTAAACCTGGTTTCGATCAATATTTTGGAGGATAACACCGGTTAGGTCTGGGTTAGGTCTGGGTTATGCCCGCATCTGGCTCATGATTTTGCCTTCTTCGCAAACTTGTTGGCCAGATCCTGGGCTTTTTCCGTGTTTGAATCACGTAGTAATGTGGTAATACACTGAAGCAGTCAATCAAACCTGGTTTCGATCAATATTTCAGAGGATAACGCCGGTTAGGTCTGGGTTAGGTCTGGGTTATGCCCGCACCTGGCTCATGATTTTGCCTTCTTCGCATACTTGTTGGCCAGATCCTGGGTTTTTTTCGTGTTTGAATCACGTAGTAATGTGGTAACACACTGAAGCAGTCAATTAAACCTCGTTTCGCTCAGTATTTTAGAGGATAACACCGGTTAGGTCTGGGTTAGGTCTGGGTTATGCCCGCATCTGGCTCATCATTTTGCCTTCTTCGCATACTAGTTGGCCAGATCCTGGGTTTTTTCCGTGTTTGAATCACGTAGTAATGTGGTAACACACTGAAGCAGTCAATTAAACCTGGTTTCGATCAATATTTTAGAGGATAACACCGGTTAGGTCTCGGTTTCGTCTGGGTTATGCCCGCATCTGGCTCATGATTTTGCCTTCTTCGCATACTTGTTGGCCAGATCCTGGGTTTTTTTCGCGTTTGAATCACGTAGTAATGTGGTAACACACTGAAGCAGTCAATTAAACCTGGTTTCGATCAATATTTTGGAGGATAACACCGGTTAGGTCTGGGTTAGGTCTGGGTTATGCCCGCATCTGGCTCATCATTTTGCCTTCTTCGCATACTAGTTGGCCAGATCCTGGGTTTTTTCCGTGTTTGAATCACGTAGTAATGTGGTAACACACTGAAGCAGTCAATTAAACCTGGTTTCGATCAATATTTTAGAGGATAACACCGGTTAGGTCTCGGTTTCGTCTGGGTTATGCCCGCATCTGGCTCATCATTTTGCCTTCTTCGCATACTTGTTGGCCAGATCCTGGGTTTTTTTCGTGTTTGAATCACGTAGTAATGTGGTAACACACTGAAGGAGTCAATTAAACCAGGTTTCGATCAATATTTTAGAGGATAACACCGGTTAGGTCTGGGTTAGGTCTGGGTTAGGTTTGGGTTATGCCCGCATCTGGCTCATGATTTTGCCTTCTTCGCAAACTTGTTGGCCAGATCCTGGGCTTTTTCCGTGTTTGAATCACGTAGTAATGTGGTAATACACTGAAGCAGTCAATCAAACCTGGTTTCGATCAATATTTCAGAGGATAACGCCGGTTAGGTCTGGGTTAGGTCTGGGTTATGCCCGCACCTGGCTCATGATTTTGCCTTCTTCGCATACTTGTTGGCCAGATCCTGGGTTTTTTTCGTGTTTGAATCACGTAGTAATGTGGTAACACACTGAAGCAGTCAATTAAACCTCGTTTCGCTCAGTATTTTAGAGGATAACACCGGTTAGGTCTGGATTAGGTCTGGGTTATGCCCGCATCTGGCTCATGATTTTGCCTTCTTCGCATACTTGTTGGCCAGATCCTGGGTTTTTTCCGTGTTTGAATCACGTAGTAATGTGGTAACACACTGAAGCAGTCAATTAAACCTGGTTTCGATCAATATTTTAGAGGATAACACCGGTTAGGTCTCGGTTTCGTCTGGGTTATGCCCGCATCTGGCTCATGATTTTGCCTTCTTCGCATACTAGTTGGCCAGATCCTGGGTTTTTTTCGTGTTTGAATCACGTAGTAATGTGGTAACATACTGAAGCAGTCAATTAAACCTGGTTTCGATCAATATTTTAGAGGATAACACCGGTTAGGTCTGGGTTAGGTCTGGGTTATGCCCGCATCTGGCTCATGATTTTGCCTTCTTCGCATACTTGTTGGCCAGATCCTGGGTTTTTTTCGTGTTTGAATCACGTAGTAATGTGGTAACACACTGAAGCAGTCAATTAAACCTGGTTTCGACGAATATTTTAGAGGATAACACCGGTTAGGTCTGGGATATGCGCGCTTCTGGCTTATACTTTCGCCTTTTTCGCAAACTTGTTGGCCAGATCCTGGGTTTTTTCCGTGTTTGAATCACGTAGTAATGTGGTAACACACTGAAGCAGTCAATTAAACCTGGTTTCGATCAATATTTCAGAGGATAACACCGGTTAGGTCTGGGTTAGGTCTGGGTTATGCCCGCATCTGGCTCATGATTTTGCCTTCTTCGCATACGTGTTGGCCACGTGTTGACGATAAAACTGTAAGATATAGGATGAATTAAGTTCCATGTCCCTAAAATTTTCCAAATCATAGATTTAAAAATGATTTAGATATTTAGATGATTTTAGTGTGGGTATTTATACAAGTATGTAAATCTCTATTTATGCATAACATGTTACCCCTAAATGGGCAAGTTAATGAATTATATACATGTTAATTGTATAATAATAACCCTTTGTTCCTCATAAAAATTCATAACTGAATTGCTATCATTCTAAAAAAATCCATCCCAAAATATATTGTCAAAACTAGTAATAAATTATTTGAACAAGGTGATAACAGATTTGAAATATTTAATAAAATTTAAATACCAGTAGTATTAATAAAAGATAATATTAATACTATTTTGACACTGTTATTTGATTTTAATATTAATTATAGATACTTTGATTATTGATTTATTAAAACATAAAGTTAATGAAGTCCCAGTAGATTATAAATATTTTAAAGAGCATGAATTAGCATAGAATTTCATAAAAAATTTGATGAGTGATAGAAGTAACTTGAATAATCTGAATTTTGTAGCTTTTACTATATCTTTGGATATGGAATCACAGATTCATTTTATTAATAAAAATAGAGATAGTACTGATGATTTACTCAGACTCGTTAAAGTAAGTGGGCCAAGTGGGAAGAATATTAAGATAGGTAGATAGATATTGGTAAAAGTATTCCTCTTGTCCTTATATAGGAAATCTTTAATATTACAAATAAACTCTTTCTGTAAAATCTTGAACTTATCATTACAATTTATAGAATTAAAGTCAACGCATCTAATAATGAAAGTAGAAACTGACTTTAAAATCTTGTCTATTGGATAACATAGAGTTAGATTCTTTTATCGATGAATTATGAACAAACTGAACTGAAGTATTTTATAGACTTGTCAAGAACGTTTTTTGGTATATTCCTAGCAAACGACGCGTTCAACGATCGGGATGAGTTATACGTAATTCGATTCGTCTAATTCAGTATATTATTTCATTAGTATATGCATTTCATTATCTGCGGAAATTCGGTATTTTTACAAAGTAACTAAGTATTTTAAATATATTCTGACAGGTTCACAGGTGGAAACAAGTGACTGTCGTTACCTGTGTTCAAAATGCCAGCTAGTCAAATGCTAATTTGTTAACAATAACATTTATTGAATGAAATTTCTGCTATTTCTGCAAATATCTCATTGAATAAATCACCATCTTTCTATTATATATACATTTACTAAATACATAATGGCTCAGGTATCCAATGAAGTTACTCTTATTGAAAATATAAAATATTGATAGTATTATATGTTAGAAAAAAGTGGTTTCTTCAATTTAATTCATGTAAGCATCAGTAATGAGATCTTGAAAATTGACGCTGTGATTAATTTTCAAATGGCCTCTGTGCCATTATTTCTACAACAAAATGTTGATTCATCAGTCTCTATCTACTCTACCCTTCCACAATTGCTGCGCAGTATTTTTATTTAATGTTAGTTATATAATATCACGACATTGCTCATAATTATATGTTAGCATATATGGTAATTTTAAAACAATATCTGTAACTGAGTTTGTTTTTAGAAAACCACGTTCTTTGCTTTTCAAATATCTTTATATAATGCAATGGCTTTTAAAAAATAAGGGTATAAACATCTCACCGTAAACCGTAAATAGTTTACATTTTAAAGATCCAGAAACAGGCGCTCATACGAATAAAACAGAAACTACGTGGAAGCATAGTAAACACTTTTTGCCTGAATATTGTCGGTTAGTATTTGCAGTTCCACACGTTTTTTAATATGTTTTTCTAACATATAATACAAAATAATAAATATTATATTTTCTATTTTCAGCAAAAAAGATAATTTCATTGGGTACTTAAGCCATTACGTGTTTTATAAACCTTCCAAGCAAGGAAAGGATGATTTATTTAATCAGTTCTTAAAAGAAATTTCAGAAATTTCATTTGATGATGATCGATTCTGTAAAAAATCAAAATATACCAGACTTAGATGATAATGAAATTTAATAATAAAAACAAGTTAAACCAACGTACTGCGTACAATAGTAATTTACTATATATTGTAAACACTGTCAGCGACGGGGAGACATTTTTTACTGTTGCTGCATGTACTGTCTACATACCTGGTTTTAATACTGTCCACCTGACCGACTCGTGGAAGTTCTATGCCTAAAAAAATGATTTTTATGCATCATACAAATTCTTCTACAAATTCCCATTTGACAATGTAGAATAGATCCAATTAGATAAATTATTTATAATTTTTAAAATGAACATAGCAACGATGGTCACTAGTTTCTATCTGTGAACCTGTCAAAAAATCTACTTGACCTTACTTTTTTACTGTAACTTTTTATAATAACTGTTAAAATACTGTTTATATTATTTATTATAATGAATCTTGTTACAAAACAAACACACTTATTTTCCATTGTGAAAAGAAAACTTAAAAACTAAAAGAACATTCCTCTACATGTGCTTCTTTCACACACACACACACACACACACACACCACACTACCCCTCTTATCTGAAACGGTAAACTCCTAAACACTAAAGAAACTAACGAATTTTAAGTCATATTTCTAACACGCCTTCTTGACTTAAAATTTATCAAAACAACAACAAAAATTTTGCCTTTCCTAACGATTTAGTCAGTACATCTGCAATTTGATCGTCCGTAGTCACACTTATTAGTCCCTTTTTTCATAATCATAAACAAAATGATAACTTATATCTATATGCTTGGAATTTTTTGAAAATTTTCCATTTTTTGATAAGGCTATCGCTCCAATATTGTCTTCATATATTTTTACTGGATTGTCATTCTTCACGTCAAAAACAGATAAAATGCCCTTAATTGGAATGATTTCTTCTACACAATCAGCAAGAGCGTAGTATTCAGCATGCGTTGAGGCTCTGGAGACAATTTTTTGTTTTTGCGATTTCCATAGTACTACATTTCCAAAAACTCGTATGATTATCCCTGTAGTCGATTTTCTGTCCGTAGTGTCTGCAGCCCAATCAGCGTCAACAAATGCATCCATTAT
Source organism: Colletes latitarsis (assembly GCF_051014445.1). Taxonomy (NCBI): domain Eukaryota; kingdom Metazoa; phylum Arthropoda; class Insecta; order Hymenoptera; family Colletidae; genus Colletes; species Colletes latitarsis. Next base: position 385,237 of record NW_027488373.1, on the reverse strand, counting down.
TTCCTGAGTAGTTGAGTTATAAACAAGATTTATGGAACGAGTGTGATACAAGTATTTTAGAACACGTGTGCTGTCATAGCTATTTTGGAATCGACTTAGGTAATTGACCGCAAATGAAATGTCTGGGCGAGTACCATTTGCAATATACAATAATGCTCCAATTAAATTCCTATATTTCAGTTCTTCATCCACTATATCAGCAGGTTCAATTTTTCGATTCATTTCCATAGGTGTATCGAACCTTTTACTATTTATTATTCCGTACTTATGACTAAGATTTTCAATATATTTTTCTTGATTCAAGTATATTTCCTCTTTACTTTGGTTACGTTGTACTTCAATTCCCAAGTATTGCTTTATTTGTCCCAAGTCTTTCATGCGAAATCGTTTATTAAGCATGATCTTAACTTCATCTATAGCCATTTCATTTATACCACTGATTAATATATCATCCACATATAAAATAATATATATTTTTGTGTCGTTTATCTCTCCAGTATACAGACAGTAATCATAATCAGATCTTTTAAAATGCAAGCTTATCATGTAATTATGAAAACAATCATACCAGTCACGTGGACTTTCTCTCAATCCATAAAGCGCCTTCTTAAGTAAACAAACCTTATCTGACTGTATATTACTACCATCAGGAGGGTAGATGTAAACTTCAGACTTGATATTTCCGTTTAAAAAAGCTGTTTGAACATCCATTTGTTCTATTTTTAAATTTTTAACACATGCAATTGACAGCAACACCTTTAGCGTGCTCATTCTTGCAACCGGTGAATAAACTTCTTCATCGCTTTGGTACAACTGTTGGAAATGCGACTTTGGCGACAATGCGCGCTTTGCATACTCCATCTGTCTTAATTCTATATATCCACTTTACTTCAATTATTTTCTTATTTATTGGAACGTTGACCAAATCCCATGTGTCGTTTTCTTTTAAACCATCAAGTTCTTGTTTCATAGCCGCTTTCCATTTTCTTGACTCTTCGCAGTTCAATGGTTCTTGGTAGTTTTCAGGTATCAATGCATTGCAATAGTTTGTATATACGACATGATCATCAAATTTCACACATTATGTTACGCTTGGGGCGTGTATCTTATTTAACTTCCTCAGTTTTGCTGCATTGATAATCGTCAGTTTTATTTTCTTTTATTTTCAAAACTCTTTCTTCTTCTTCTTCTTCTTCTTTTGGCGTTTCCCCTTCGTATTTTTCTTCGTTATCAGTATTTCTATAAATGGTATATCTTGCACGTGACGACTTACAACTATTTTGTCATTAACCAATATCTGTATACCCTATTAATATTAATTCCTTTTTCGGCCTTTGGATTTAGCTTTGAATATCTGCATGCCTCGGGAATTCGTACAAAAGCAGTGCTTCCATATAAGTGTAAGTTTGAAACATCAGCCCTTTTATTAAAAAATATTTCATATGGTGTTTTTCTTATTCTTGTGTTTGCTAATAGGCGATTTCCAATGTAGGCAGCCGTGTAAATACATTCTGGCCAATAAAACTTGTCGACATTTGCCTCTGACAGCAAGCAGCGTGCACGATCCATTATCGTTCTGTTGTGCCTTTCGGCGACTCCGTTCAATTCGTGTGTGTATGCTGGTCCTGGTTTCAAATAAATACCTTCTCGTTTCGCTAATTCATCAAAGTTTTTGTTAAGATATGATTCTCTTCCATTGTCACATCGAATTTCTTTAATACTTTTTCCAGTTTGATTTTTTACTAATTTCCTAATATACCTAATGAAGCAATAAAAAACATCACTTTTTTGTTTTATGCAATACACAACAGCAATTTTACTGAAATCATCTATAAAAGACACAAAGTATTTCTCACCATTATGACCTGTCTGAGTTATTGGACCATGGACATCTGTATGGACTATTTGTAACAAATCATTTGCTCTTGTACGTTTGTTTTTAAATTTCAAATTTGTCATTTTATTCTCCGGACAAACTTCGCATTTTATAAATTCGTTTTCGAGTTTCACCGGTGTTCCATTTAGCAGCTGAGCTTCACACAAATATTTTAAATCTCTAAAATTTGTGTGACAAGGTATATATCTATGCCATTTTTCTATATTTGAAATTCCCATTGAACTAGTGTACGTACTTGTTTTCTTATTCTCAAGTCTGGCAACTTCTCCATTTAATTCAAAGAGTTTATTTCTTTTAACAGCAATAGCAATGAGTTTTTCTTTCGAATTACAAATTTTATTGTAATTCATTGTCTTTCTCAAACATTATTTTTAATTGTTTTGATTTACAAATACAAGAGACACTTAGTAAGTTTTGTTTCATTTCTGGTACATAGTATATACATTTTTAATCTTTATTTCCTCCGACTTATCATTAATGTTAATCATTACATTACCAATTTTTCCAGATATTAGTTTAAAACCATCACCAACTTTAATATCAACCGGGTTTTGTAGATTTTTGGATTCATAAAAGTACTCATCTGTGTTTATTATGTGATCTGAGCAACCACTATCTAGTAGCCATTTAATATTTCTACTTCTTCTATTTTGCTACTTTTCATTACTTCAACCTTGAATGAATTGTAATTTCTACTGTCATCTAGACTCGAATTTCCAGCCACTTTTCTATCGTGTCTATTTTGTATATGTTTGAAAAGGTTGCATTTTGTAATAATTATTAAAGTTTTCTGGGCAGTAACGTTGGATGTGCCCTGACTTATTACACTGACTTAACATACCGCTTCAGTAGTCGTTGCACTGCTATGCTGATTATCCTTTGAATTGAGATACTTGTTCTGATTGCGTTGTACGTGTCGAAACCTATGACCTCTAGGATTTTTAGTTAAATTTGAACTAAAAGTGCAAGTGTAATTTCTGCTGTACTCAAAGTAGTAACTCTTACCGTTTCTCTTTTGATACTCTAACAGTAATTTAGATTTTACATACTCAACTGTTTTCTCCTTCGTTGGCAGTGCATCAATAATATCAACAATACGTGAGAAGTTAACGTTAATAACAGATAATTCAATTTATCCTCTTCATTCACAGTCTCACCAGTATTTTTGAGCCTATTTATATGCGTTTCAAATTCGTTAAAGAAGTCACTTGGATTTTCACCTTCTTTCAGTTTTAATTCTAACAATCTTCTTTTACACAATAGCTTTACTGCACTGTTTTTAACTAGATAAATTTCGTCAAGCTTTGCAATCATATTTTTCGCAGTCGTTTCTGATATTATTAATTCTAACTGAGTGTTTGAAATACTGTTTACGATGTAACTTTTTGCTTTAATTTCCTTTTTTATTCCAATCTTCGACTCTTATTTCAGCCGGTCTTTCATCATGTAGAATAACCTCGTTACAGTCTTTCATTTCTAAAAATAAATTTAGCCTGAATTTCCAGTTCCATAAAATATTTGTAACATGAAATCGTCCTTTTTTTCACTTGCCATGCTTCAAACTTAGGTTATCTTCCTTTCACAACTAAATTTCTTTTCTTTACTGTTAACGAACAAACCACGGACCTCTGCTACCATGTTAAAATACTGTTTATATTATTTATTATAATGAATCTTGTTACAAAACAAACACACTTATTTTCCATTGTGAAAAGAAAACTTAAAAACTAAAAGAACATTCCTCGACGTGTGCTTCTCTCACAAACACACACACAAACACACATGCGCGCGCACACACTCCTAAACACTAAAGAAACTAACGAATTTTAAGTCATATTTCTAACAATAACAGTAACAGTTTATAAAAAAATAACGAATTTCCACAGATGCATAGAAATGCATATCAATAATGTACTGAATTAGGCGAATCGAATAATGTATAACTCACCCCGATCCGTGAACGGGCCTAGCGTTTGCTAGGAATATAATGTTCCATAACTTTTCAACAAAGTCTAAAATTTTTCCCAAGGGTTTTTGAATACCTATACACTGTATAGATATCCTGTTTCCTTCAACCGAACGACACGTGTCCCTAAAAAATATATTTATAAAGTAAGTCGGTCAAGTAGGAAGAATATTCAGATATTTAAGAATATGAATATATTGGTAAAAATATCCATTCCTCTTACCTTTATGTCCTGTGTATTGGATAATATAGATTTACATACTTTTACCGCTGAATTCGAAATTCTGAACTAAACATAGGTACAGGACTCGTAAAAACCGTTTTTTATTCTTTTTATAGTTTTATCTGTTTTCCAAAAAACAACCAATTAAATTAAGTTGCAAGAATGCAAAAGCGATAAAACTTACAGAGGCTTTAATAGAAAATTATAAAACAAAATGTTTACTTAAGACTTTACCTTTTGTAAAAACCGGCGATATTGACTGTGTGTGTGTGTAAATCGTCGTACGTTCGTGCCCGGTGCAGTAAAACACGTGCATCGATCTAGGTTACGTACGTTCCTCACGTGCCACTTTCTCAATCTATACTTTTACATAAAAATTACTTAGAAAATCACTCCTACTCCTCATTTGGACAGAATTTTTACTTTCATGATTTTAGCGAAAAGTCGTTTTCCTGCTCGGGGAACACATATGTACAGGGTGTTCGGCCACCCCTGGGAAAAATTTTAATGGGGGATTCTAGATGCCAAAATACGAAAATACAGACGAAAATCAAGAATACCAATTTGTTGATAGAGGCTACGTTGAAAAGTTATTAACAATTAAACTCAAAAATTTCAAATCGTTCTGGAAAAATTGTTATCGGTTGCGGGGGTCAATTGCAATCATTTTTGGTGAATACACATACCTCCGAAATCTTACCCACTTTCGAGATAAAAATTCGAGAATGTGTGAAATTTTTTCGATGGAAAAGAAAAATTTCAAATCGTTTTGGAAAAATTGTTATCGGTTGCGGGGGTTACTTACAACCATTTTGGGTGAATCGTCATACCCCCCTAATCATGCGCATTTTCGAGAAAGAAATTCAGTACGGGCGGAACTTTAAACGTTAATAACTTTTTAATAAAGCCTCCATTAACAAATTGGTATTCTTGATTTTCGTCTTACTTTGGTCTCTAGAATCCCCTGGGAGAAATTGTAATGGGAGATTCTAGAGGTTAAAGTAGGATGAAAATCAAGAATACCAATTTGTTGATGGAGTAATACGATACTAAACAAGTTATTGACGTTTAAAGTTCCGCTCTTACTTTCGAATGTTTTTCTCGAAAATGCGCAGGATTTCGTATGTGGTATGTCTATTCACCGAAAATAATTGTAATTGACCCCCGAAACCGAAAGTAATTTTTTCAGAACGATTTGAAATTTTCTTTTTCTTTCGTCGAAAAATTTAGGCACTGTCTGTCGATTTTTCTTAAAAATTCCTTTCTGATTTTTATTCAGTTTGTAAAATAGTTGTTTAATAATACTCTTTGTGTAGGTACCCATGAGCTCTACTCGCGAAAAAAAACGTTTCATTGGAATATATTCACTATTCACTATATCAGTAGGAGTTGCGGGGGCTGTTTGAAAATTTGACCAGTTATATGGGATTTTTCTCACTTTACGGGGTCAAGGAACAACTTTTCCAACATCTCTACATATTCTCCATTAAAATATGCGTTGTGTTGCTGTTTGAAACATTAAAATCGTTCAATCCGGCTGTCGACCAAAAAAAAAAAATGCTTGTAACTGACCCCTGCAACGAAAACTAATTCTTCCAAGACGATTCGAAATTCTTTTTTACTTGAATTTTTTTTGTCGAAACTGAGCAGGATTTCGGGGGTACGATTCTAACTGACCTCCGCGACCAAAAATAATTTTTTCAGAACGATTTGAAATTTTTTTATTTAATGTTATTAATAACTACTTTTTAACGAAACCTCAGTCGAAAAATTGATATTCTTAATTTTCGTCTTATTTTGGCTTCTAGAATCTCCCATTAAAATTTTTCCCAGGGGTGGCCAAACACCCTGTATATATTAAATCAATATTAATGAAATTACACCTTGACCGAATTCATTTCAATCCCCCCACACTAATACATATATTGTGTGTAGCCCATAAATGGTTGAGAATGGAGTCACCTTTCCTATACTGGTATTATTAGATGGTCGCAGGTCCTGCATAAATTTCAATTTACATAATTTTTGTTTTGAGTAAACTCATTTTACTTTTTTGTATATTACCTAATGCAACTCATATTTTCCAGCCATGCGATGTAGGAATATTTAGACGATTAAAAGTTGCATGGCGAAAGGTAGTACAGGAACATAGACAAAGTACGTAGGTAGACTAAACCCATTACGAAGGTGAATTTCGCACCAATATATATATCATACCATATATAAATTCCATGAAGAAGGAAATGCTTTTAAAGCTTGTGGTGGCCTATGACCGTTTAACTCAAATACAATTTACTAGACAAAACGTATTTCAGAAAGAAGAAAATAAATTAGAATTCATGTCGCCAGATGAAACTGACATCAATGACAGCAATATAGGTAGTTTTACATAGCATTCAAGAGCATATTCCAGATGATCTGAGAGGGGAACAATTTTCTTTTCTATATAGAAAATATTAAAATACAATCGGGACACAACTAAGACACAACACAAGACACAACTCGCAGAGAGAAAGCACTGCTGATGTTCAACGCAGTGCAGTTCATAGTAACAGTAAAACCAATACCAGTGTAGAAGACTAATTTAACAACGTTTCGCTAGAAGAAACTAATATATGATATACTGATCATTAATTAACTTTAATATTTCATGACAATGATGCTTTTACTTTTTTCTAATGGGAATTGTTTTGTTTCCGATGGTACTGAAATCAAACTACATTAATTCTACAACGTTACTTTACTTATTTTCTCGTAAAGACAAAGATTCTTCAGAATCTATTCTGGATAAACATTATCAACATTATCAAAAAATTGAAAAAACAACAAAGAAAAGAAAAGAAAAGAAAAGAAATATAGAAAGGTGTGTGCAATCAAAGTTACATCAAAGACATGGAAATAGACTCAGCTTGAAAAAATAGAAGCAATTGATAACCAGGAAAAAGAAAAACAAAGAATGAAAGAAGAACGATTAGAAAAGAAAAAAACAAGCCGAGAAATTAAAAGAAGAAAAGCTATTGAAAAAAGAAAGAAAAACAGAAAAATGAAAAGGAAAAGGAGAAAGAAAAGCAAGACGAAGAGAAGGAGAAATGTAAAACTCAAACTAAAAATAAAAATAAAGTTAAGAACGTGAAAAGAAAATAATAAATAATATTATTGTGTTGTTTTTACAGGGTGAATGTAGTAACTGAACCAGGTGGTTATGACTATGCAACATTTTTATTAGCATCTTTTTCAAACTCCACTTGGAACAACACTGTACGTATGTATGTATGGGATTATCAGGAACCGTGTTTGTTCGTTAATCGGCACACTCGTATTTATTTCGTTAAACACAGTCACACCTACTACGTACTTTTCTTCAATCTTTCTCTCTTCCGTGCTGTCTTTTCTCGCTTTCTGGGTTATTCACCCATCAGCTGTTCGGCCGTACGCTCGCCGCGTGTTGACGGCTTTTTCGGCGGTAACCGTCTTCGCTCGTGCAAGCTCGTGGACAGCGAACGATTCGCTGTTCGACCAAAAATTCGTGCGCGATTTAATAATTTTCAACTGCACGGTTCCCTACATACAGGGTGTTCGGCCATCCATGGGAAAAATTTTAATGGGGGATTCTAGAGGTCAAAATAAGACGAAAATCAAGAATACCAATTTGTTGATGGAGGCACTGTTAAAAAGTTATTAATGTTTAAAGTTCCGCTCGTACTGAATTTTTTTCTCGAAAATGCGCAAGATTACGGGGGTATGTCTATACATAAAAAATGATTGTCACCGACCCTCGCAACTGAAAATAATTTTTCACAGAACGATTTGAAATCTTTCTTTTTCATCGAAAAATATAGGCACCCGATTAGATTTTCGGTAAGGAATTTTTTTCTCGAAAGTGCGTAGGATTTCGGGGGTATGTGTAATGACCAAAAATGATTGTAATTGACCCCTGTAACCGAAAATAATTTTTTTAGAACGATTTGAAAAATTTGTTTTTCGCCGAAAAATATCAACACATACTCGAATTTTTTTCTCGAAACTGAGTAGGATTCCGAATATATGTCTATTCACTAAAAATGCTTGTAATTGACCTCCGCAGCCGAAAATAATTTTTCTGGAACGATTTGAAATTTTTGAATCAAATTGTTAATAACTTTTTAACGAAGCCTCCATCAACAAATTGGTATTCTTGATTTTCGTCTTAGTTTGGCCTCTAGAATATCCTATTAAAATGTTTCTCAGGGCTGGCCGAACACCCTCTATACTACTATGTTTACTAGATCCTGGGTTTTTCTCGGGTTTGAATCACGTAGTAATGTGGTACCACACAGAAACAGTCCATTAAACCCGGATTCGGACAGTATTTTGGAGGATAACACTGGTTAGGCTTGGGTTTCGTCTGGGTTATGTCCGCACCTGGCTCATGATTTTGCCATCTTCGCATACTTGTTGGCCAGATCCTGGGGTTTTTTCGTGTTCGAATCACGTAGTAATGTGGTAACAAACTGAACCAGTCAATAAAACCTGGTTTCGATCAATATTTTAGAGGATAACACCGGTTAGGTCTGGGTTAGGTCTGGGAAATGCGCGCATCTGGCTTATACTTTCGCCTTTTTCGCAAACTTGTTGGCCAGATCCTGGGCTTTTTTCGTGTTTGAATCACGTAGTAATGTGGTAATACACTGAAGCAGTCAATAAAACCTGGTTTCGATCAATATTTTAGAGGATAACACCGGTTAGGTCTGGGTTAGGTCCGGGTTATGCCCGCACCTGGCTCATGATTTTGCCTTCTTCGCATACTTGTTGGCCAGATCCTGGGTTTTTTTCGTGTTTGAATCACGTAGTAATGTGGTAACACACTGAAGCAGTCAATTAAACCTCGTTTCGCTCAGTATTTTAGAGGATAACACCGGTTAGGTCTGGGTTAGGTCTGGGTTATGCCCGCATCTGGCTCATGATTTTGCCTTCTTCGCATACTTGTTGGCCAGATCCTGGGTTTTTTCCGTGTATGAATCACGTAGTAATGTGGTAACACACTGAAGCAGTCAATTAAACCTCGTTTCGATCAATATTTTAGAGGATAACACCGGTTAGGTCTCGGTTTCGTCTGGGTTATGCCCGCATCTGGCTCATGATTTTGCCTTCTTCGCATACTAGTTGGCCAGATCCTGGGTTTTTTTCGTGTTTGAATCATGTAGTAATGTGGTAACATACTGAAGCAGTCAATTAAACCTGGTTTCGATCAATATTTTAGAGGATAACACCGGTTAGGTCTGGGTTAGATCTGGGTTATGCCCGCATCTGGCTCATGATTTCGCCTTTTTCGCAAACTTGTTGGCCAGATCCTGGGTTTTTTCCGTGTTAGAATCACGTATTAATGTGGTAACACAATGAAGCAGTCAACTAACCCAGGTTTCGATCAATATTTTGGAGGATAACACCGGTTAGGTCTGGGTTTGGTCTGGGTTATGCCCGCATCTGGCTCATGATTTTGCCTTTTTCGCAAACTTGTTGGCCAGATCCTGGGTTTTTTCCGTGTTTGAATCACGTAGTAATGTTGTAGCACACTGAAGCAGTCAATTCAACCTGGTTTCGATCAATATTTTAGAGGATAACACCGGTTAGGTCTGGGTTAGGTCTGGGATATACGCGCATCTGGCTTATACTTTCGCCTTTTTCGCAAACTTGTTGGCCAGATCCTGGGTTTTTTTCGTGTTGGAATCACGTAGTAATGTGGTAACACACTGAAGCAGTCAATTAAACCTGGTTTCGATCAATATTTTAGAGGATAACACCGGTTAGGTCTGGGTTAGGTCTGGGTTATGCCCGCATCTGGCTCATGATTTTGCCTTGTTCGCATACTTGTTAGCCAGATCCTGGGTTTTTTTCGTGTTTGAATCACGTAGTAATGTTGTACCACACTGAGGCAGTCATTTAAACCTGGTTTCGATCCATATTTCAGAGGATAACACCGGTTAGGTCTGGGATAGGTCCGGGAAATGCACGCATCTGGCTCATGATTTCGCCTTTTTCGCAAACTTGTTGGCCAGATCCTGGGTTTTTTCCGTGTTTGAATCACGTAGTAATGTGGTAATACACTGAAACAGTCAATTAAACCTGGTTTCGATCAATATTTTAGAGGATAACACCGGTTAGGTCTGTGTTAGGTCTGGGATATGCGCGTATCTGGCTCACACTTTCGCCATTTTCGCAAACTTGTTGCCCAGATCCTGGATTTTTTCCGTGTTTGAATCACGTAGTAATGTTGTACCACACTGAGGCAGTCAATTAAACCTGGTTTCGATCCATATTTTAGAGGATAACACCGGTTAGGTCTGGGTTAGGTCTGGGTTATGCCCGCATCTGGCTCATGATTTCGCCTTTTTCGCAAACTTGTTGGCCAGTTCCTGGGTTTTTTCCGTGTTTGAATCACGTAGTAATGTGGTAACACAATGAAGCAGTCAATTAAACCTGGTTTCGATTAATATTTTAGAGGATAACACCGGTTAGGTCTGGGTTAGGTCTGGGATATACGCGCATCTGGATTATACTTTCGCCTTTTTCGCAAACTTGTTGGCCAGATCCTGGGTTTTTTTCGTGTTGGAATCACGTAGTAATGTGGTAACACACTGAAGCAGTCAATTAAACCTGGTTTCTATCAATATTTTAGAGGATAACACCGGTTAGGTCTGGGTTAGGTCTGGGTTATGCCCGCATATGGCTAATGATTTTGCCTTGTTCGCATACTTGTTAGCCAGATCCTGGGTTTTTTTCGTGTTTGAATGACGTAGTAATGTGGTACCACACTGAGGTAGTCAACTAACCCAGGTTTCGATCAATATTTTAGAGGATAACACCGGTTAGGTCTCGGTTTCGTCTGGGTTATGCCCGCATCTGGCTCATGATTTTGCCTTCTTCGCATACTAGTTGGCCAGATCCTGGGTTTTTTTCGTGTTTGAATCACGTAGTAATGTGGTAACATACTGAAGCAGTCAATAAAACCTGGTTTCGATCAATATTTTAGAGGATAACACCGGTTAGGTCTGGGTTAGGTCTGGGTTATGCCCGCATCTGGCTCATGATTTTGCCTTCTTCGCATACTAGTTGGCCAGATCCTGGGTTTTTTTCGTGTTTGAATCATGTAGTAATGTGGTAACATACTGAAGCAGTCAATAAAACCTGGTTTCGATCAATATTTTAGAGGATAACACCGGTTAGGTCTCGGTTTCGTCTGGGTTATGCCCGCATCTGGCTCATGATTTTGCCTTCTTCGCATACTAGTTGGCCAGATCCTGGGTTTTTTTCGTGTTTGAATCATGTAGTAATGTGGTAACATACTGAAGCAGTCAATTAAACCTGGTTTCGATCAATATTTTAGAGGATAACACCGGTTAGGTCTGGGTTAGGTCTGGGATATGCGCGCATCTGGCTTATACTTTCGCGTTTTTCGCAAACTTTTTGGCCAGATCCTGGGTTTTTTCCGTGTTTGAAACACGTAGTAATGTGGTACCACACTGAGGTAGTCAACTAACCCAGGTTTCGATCAATATTTTAGAGGATAACACCGGTTAGGTCTCGGTTTCGTCTGGGTTATGCCCGCATCTGGCTCATGATTTTGCCTTCTTCGCATACTAGTTGGCCAGATCCTGGGTTTTTTTCGTGTTTGAATCACGTAGTAATGTGGTAATACACTGAAGCTGTCAATTAAACCTGGTTTCGATCAATATTTTAGAGGATAACACCGGTTAGGTCTGGGTTAGGTCTGGGTTATGCCCGCATCTGGCTCATGATTTTGCCTTCTTCGCATACTTGTTGGCCAGATCCTGGGGTTTTTTCGTGTTCGAATCACGTAGTAATGTGGTAACAAACTGAAGCAGTCAATAAAACCTGGTTTCGATCAATATTTTAGAGGATAACACCGGTTAGGTCTGGGTTAGGTCTGGGAAATGCGCGCATCTGGCTTATACTTTCGCCTTTTTCGCAAACTTGTTGGCCAGATCCTGGGCTTTTTTCGTGTTTGAATCACGTAGTAATGTGGTAATACACTGAAGCAGTCAATAAAACCTGGTTTCGATCAATATTTTAGAGGATAACACCGGTTAGGTCTGGGTTAGGTCTGGGTTATGCCCGCATCTGGCTCATGATTTTGCCTTCTTCGCATACTTGTTGGCCAGATCCTGGGTTTTTTTCGTGTTTGAATCACGTAGTAATGTGGTAACACACTGAAGCTGTCAATTAAACCTGGTTTCGATCAATATTTTAGAGGATAACACCGGTTAGGTCTGGGTTAGGTCTGGGATATGCGCGCATCTGGCTTATACTTTCACCTTTTTCGCAAACTTGTTGGCCAGATCCTGGGTTTTTTCCGTGTTTGATCACGTAGTAATGTGGTAACACACTGAAGCAGTCAATAAAACCTGGTTTCGATCAATATTTTAGAGGATAACACCGGTTAGGTCTGGGTTAGGTGTGGGATTTGCGCGCATCTGGCTTATACTTTCGCCTTTTTCGCAAACTTGTTGGCCAGATCCTGGGTTTTTTTCGTGCTTGAATCACGTAGTAATGTGGTAACACACTGAAGCTGTCAATTAAACCTGGTTTCGATCAATATTTTAGAGGATAACACCGGTTAGGTCTGGGTTAGGTCTGGGATATGCGCGCATCTGGCTTATACTTTCACCTTTTTCGCAAACTTGTTGGCCAGATCCTGCGTATTTTCCGTGTTTGAATCACGTAGTAATGTGGTAACACACTGAAGCAGTCAATTAAACCTGGTTTCGATCAATATTTCAGAGGATAACGCCGGTTAGGTCTGGGTTAGGTCTGGGTTATGCCCGCATCTGGCTTATACTTTCGCCTTTTTCGCAAACTTGTTGGCCAGATCCTGGGTATTTTCCGTGTTTGAATCACGTAGTAATGTGGTAACACACTGAAGCAGTCAATTAAACCTGGTTTCGATCAATATTTTAGAGGATAACACCGGTTAGGTCTCGGTTTCGTCTGGGTTATGCCCGCATCTGGCTCATGATTTTGCCTTCTTCGCATACTAGTTGGCCAGATCCTGGGTTTTTTTCGTGTTTGAATCACGTAGTAATGTGGTAACATACTGAAGCAGTCAATTAAACCTGGTTTCGATCAATATTTTAGAGGATAACACCGGTTAGGTCTGGGTTAGGACTGGGTTATGCCCGCATCTGGCTCATGATTTCGCCTTTTTCGCAAACTTGTTGGCCAGATCCTGGGTTTTTTCCGTGTTAGAATCACGTATTAATGTGGTAACACAATGAAGCAGTCAACTAACCCAGGTTTCGATCAATATTTTGGAGGATAACACCGGTTAGGTCTGGGTTTGGTCTGGGTTATGCCCGCATCTGGCTCATGATTTTGCCTTTTTCGCAAACTTGTTGGCCAGATCCTGGGTTTTTTTCGTGTTTGAATCACGTAGTAATGTTGTACCACACTGAGGCAGTCATTTAAACCTGGTTTCGATCCATATTTCAGAGGATAACACCGGTTAGGTCTGGGATAGGTCCGGGAAATGCACGCATCTGGCTCATGATTTCGCCTTTTTCGCAAACTTGTTGGCCAGATCCTGGGTTTTTTCCGTGTTTGAATCACGTAGTAATGTGGTAATACACTGAAACAGTCAATTAAACCTGGTTTCGATCAATATTTTAGAGGATAACACCGGTTAGGTCTGGGTTAGGTCTGGGTTATGCCCGCATCTGGCTCATGATTTTGCCTTCTTCGCATACTTGTTGGCCAGATCCTGGGTTTTTTTCGTGTTTGAATCACGTAGTAATGTGGTAACATACTGAAGCAGTCAATTAAACCTGGTTTCGATCAATATTTTAGAGGATAACACCGGTTAGGTCTGTGTTAGGTCTGGGATATGCGCGTATCTGGCTCACACTTTCGCCATTTTCGCAAACTTGTTGCCCAGATCCTGGATTTTTTCCGTGTTTGAATCACGTAGTAATGTTGTACCACACTGAGGCAGTCAATTAAACCTGGTTTCGATCCATATTTTAGAGGATAACACCGGTTAGGTCTGGGTTAGGTCTGGGTTATGCCCGCATCTGGCTCATGATTTCGCCTTTTTCGCAAACTTGTTGGCCAGTTCCTGGGTTTTTTCCGTGTTTGAATCACGTAGTAATGTGGTAACACAATGAAGCAGTCAATTAAACCTGGTTTCGATTAATATTTTAGAGGATAACACCGGTTAGGTCTGGGTTAGGTCTGGGTTAGGTCTGGGTTAGGTCTGGGTTAGGTCTGGGTTATGCCCGCATCTGGCTCATGATTTTGCCTTCTTCGTATACTTGTTGGCCAGATCCTGGGATTTTTCCGTGTTTGAATCACGTAGTAATGTGGTAATACACTGAAGCAGTCAATTAAACCTGGTTTCGATCAATATTTTAGAGGATAACACCGGTTAGGTATGGGTTAGGTCTGGGTTAGGTCTGGGTTAGGTCTGGGTTATGCCCGCATCTGGCTCATGATTTTGCCTTCTTCGCAAACTTGTTGGCCAGATCCTGGGTTTTTTCCGTGTTTGAATCACGTAGTAATGTTGTACCACACTGAGGCAGTCAATTAAACGTGGATTCGGACAGTATTTTAGAGGATAACACCGGTTAGGTCTGGGTTAGGTCTGGGTTATGCCCGCATCTGGCTCATGATTTTGCCTTCTTCGCATACTTGTTGGCCAGATCCTGGGTTTTTTCCGTGTTTGAATCACGTAGTAATGTTGTACCACACTGAGGCAGTCAATTAAACGTGGATTCGGATAGTATTTTAGAGGATAACACCGGTTAGGTCTGGGTTAGGTCTGGGTTATGCCCGCATCTGGCTCATGATTTTGCCTTCTTCGCATACTTCTTGGCCAGATCCTGGGCTTTTTTCGTGTTTGAATCACGTAGTAATGTGGTAATACACTGAAGCAGTCAATAAAACCTGGTTTCGATCAATATTTTAGAGGATAACACCGGTTAGGTCTGGGTTAGGTCTGGGTTATGCCCGAATCTGGCTGATGATTTTGCCTTCTTCGCATACTTGTTGGCCAGATCCTGGGTATTTTCCGTGTTTGAAACACGTAGTAATGTGGTAACACACTGAAGCAGTCAATAAAACCTGGTTTCGATCAATATTTTAGAGGATAGCACCGGTTAGGTCTGGGTTAGGTCTGGGTTAGGTCTGGGTTAGGTCTGGGTTAGGTCTGGGTTATGCCCGCATCTGGCTCATGATTTTGCCTTCTTCGTATACTTGTTGGCCAGATCCTGGGTTTTTTCCGTGTTTGAATCACGTAGTAATGTGGTAATACACTGAAGCAGTCAATTAAACCTGGTTTCGATCAATATTTTAGAGGATAACACCGGTTAGGTATGGGTTAGGTCTGGGTTAGGTCTGGGTTAGGTCTGGGTTATGCCCGCATCTGGCTCATGATTTTGCCTTCTTCGCAAACTTGTTGGCCAGATCCTGGGTTTTTTCCGTGTTTGAATCACGTAGTAATGTTGTACCACACTGAGGCAGTCAATTAAACGTGGATTCGGACAGTATTTTAGAGGATAACACCGGTTAGGTCTGGGTTAGGTCTGGGTTATGCCCGCATCTGGCTCATGATTTTGCCTTTTTCGCAAACTTGTTGGCCAGATCCTGGGTTTTTTCCGTGTTTGAATCACGTAGTAATGTGGTACCACACTGAGGCAGTCAATTAAACCTGGTTTCGATCAATATTTTAGAGTATAACACCGGTTATGTCTGGGCTAGGTCTGAGTTATGCCCGCATCTGGCTCATGATTTTACCTTCTTCGCATACTTGTTGGCCAGATCCTGGATTTTTTTCGTGTTTGAATCACGTAGTAATGTGGTAACACACTGAAGCAGTCAATTAAACCTGGTTTCGATCAATTTTTTTAGAGGATGACACCGGTTAGGTCTGGGTTAGGTCTGGGTTACGCCCGCATCTGGCTCATGATTTTGCCTTCTTCGCATACTTGTTGGCCAGATCCTGGGTTTTTTTCGTGTTTGAATCACGTAGTAATGTGGTAACACACTGAAGCAGTCAATTAAACCTGGTTTCGACGAATATTTTAGAGGATAACACCGGTTAGGTCTGGGTTAGGTCTGGGTTATGCCCGCATCTGGCTCATGATTTTGCCTTCTTCGCATACGTGTTGGCCACGTGTTGACGATAAAACTGTAAGATATAGGATGAATTAAGTTCCATGGCCCTAAAATTTTCCAAATCATAGATTTAAAAATGATTTAGATATTTAGATGATTTTAGTGTGGGTATTTATACAAGTATGTAAATCTCTACTTATGCATAACATGTTACCCCTAAATGGGCAAGTTAATGAATTATATACATGTTAATTGTATAATAATAACCCTTTGTTCCTCATAAAAATTCATAACTGAATTGCTATCATTTTAAAAAAATCCATCCCAAAATATATTGTCAAAACTAGTAATAAATTATTTGAACAAGGTGATAACAGATTTGAAATATTTAATAAAATTTAAATACCAGTAGTATTAATAAAAGATAATATTAATACTATTTTGACACTGTTATTTGATTTTAATATTAATTATAGATACTTTGATTATTGATTTATTAAAACATAAAGTTAATGAAGTCCCAGTAGATTATAAATATTTTAAAGAGCATGAATTAGCATAGAATTTCATAAAAAATTTGATGAGTGATAGAAGTAACTTGAATAATCTGAATTTTGTAGCTTTTACTATATCTTTGGATATGGAATCACAGATTCATTTTATTAATAAAAATAGAGATAGTACTGATGATTTACTCAGACTCGTTAAAGTAAGTGGGCCAAGTGGGAAGAATATTAAGATAGGTAGATAGATATTGGTAAAAGTATTCCTCTTGTCCTTATATAGGAAATCTTTAATATTACAAATAAACTCTTTCTGTAAAATCTTGAACTTATCATTACAATTTATAGAATTAAAGTCAACGCATCTAATAATGAAAGTAGAAACTGACTTTAAAATCTTGTCTATTGGATAACATAGAGTTAGATTCTTTTATCGATGAATTATGAACAAACTGAACTGAAGTATTTTATAGACTTGTCAAGAACGTTTTTTGGTATATTCCTAGCAAACGACGCGTTCAACGATCGGGATGAGTTATACGTAATTCGATTCGTCTAATTCAGTATATTATTTCATTAGTATATGCATTTCATTATCTGCGGAAATTCGGTATTTTTACAAAGTAACTAAGTATTTTAAATATATTCTGACAGGTTCACAGGTGGAAACAAGTGACTGTCGTTACCTGTGTTCAAAATGCCAGCTAGTCAAATGCTAATTTGTTAACAATAACATTTATTGAATGAAATTTCTGCTATTTCTGCAAATATCTCATTGAATAAATCACCATCTTTCTATTATATATACATTTACTAAATACATAATGGCTCAGGTATCCAATGAAGTTACTCTTATTGAAAATATAAAATATTGATAGTATTATATGTTAGAAAAAAGTGGTTTCTTCAATTTAATTCATGTAAGCATCAGTAATGAGATCTTGAAAATTGACGCTGTGATTAATTTTCAAATGGCCTCTGTGCCATTATTTCTACAACAAAATGTTGATTCATCAGTCTCTATCTACTCTACCCTTCCACAATTGCTGCGCAGTATTTTTATTTAATGTTAGTTATATAATATCACGACATTGCTCATAATTATATGTTAGCATATATGGTAATTTTAAAACAATATCTGTAACTGAGTTTGTTTTTAGAAAACCACGTTCTTTGCTTTTCAAATATCTTTATATAATGCAATGGCTTTTAAAAAATAAGGGTATAAACATCTCACCGTAAACCGTAAATAGTTTACATTTTAAAGATCCAGAAACAGGCGCTCATACGAATAAAACAGAAACTACGTGGAAGCATAGTAAACACTTTTTGCCTGAATATTGTCGGTTAGTATTTGCAGTTCCACACGTTTTTTAATATGTTTTTCTAACATATAATACAAAATAATAAATATTATATTTTCTATTTTCAGCAAAAAAGATAATTTCATTGGGTACTTAAGCCATTACGTGTTTTATAAACCTTCCAAGCAAGGAAAGGATGATTTATTTAATCAGTTCTTAAAAGAAATTTCAGAAATTTCATTTGATGATGATCGATTCTGTAAAAAATCAAAATATACCAGACTTAGATGATAATGAAATTTAATAATAAAAACAAGTTAAACCAACGTACTGCGTACAATAGTAATTTACTATATATTGTAAACACTGTCAGCGACGGGGAGACATTTTTTACTGTTGCTGCATGTACTGTCTACATACCTGGTTTTAATACTGTCCACCTGACCGACTCGTGGAAGTTCTATGCCTAAAAAAATGATTTTTATGCATCATACAAATTCTTCTACAAATTCCCATTTGACAATGTAGAATAGATCCAATTAGATAAATTATTTATAATTTTTAAAATGAACATAGCAACGATGGTCACTAGTTTCTATCTGTGAACCTGTCAAAAAATCTACTTGACCTTACTTTTTTACTGTAACTTTTTATAATAACTGTTAAAATACTGTTTATATTATTTATTATAATGAATCTTGTTACAAAACAAACACACTTATTTTCCATTGTGAAAAGAAAACTTAAAAACTAAAAGAACATTCCTCTACATGTGCTTCTTTCACACACACACACACACACACACACACCACACTACCCCTCTTATCTGAAACGGTAAACTCCTAAACACTAAAGAAACTAACGAATTTTAAGTCATATTTCTAACACGCCTTCTTGACTTAAAATTTATCAAAACAACAACAAAAATTTTGCCTTTCCTAACGATTTAGTCAGTACATCTGCAATTTGATCGTCCGTAGTCACACTTATTAGTCCCTTTTTTCATAATCATAAACAAAATGATAACTTATATCTATATGCTTGGAATTTTTTGAAAATTTTCCATTTTTTGATAAGGCTATCGCTCCAATATTGTCTTCATATATTTTTACTGGATTGTCATTCTTCACGTCAAAAACAGATAAAATGCCCTTAATTGGAATGATTTCTTCTACACAATCAGCAAGAGCGTAGTATTCAGCATGCGTTGAGGCTCTGGAGACAATTTTTTGTTTTTGCGATTTCCATAGTACTACATTTCCAAAAACTCGTATGATTATCCCTGTAGTCGATTTTCTGTCCGTAGTGTCTGCAGCCCAATCAGCGTCAACAAATGCATCCATTATTTCCTGAGTAGTTGAGTTATAAACAAGATTTATGGAACGAGTGTGATACAAGTATTTTAGAACACGTGTGCTGTCATAGCTATTTTGGAATCGACTTAGGTAATTGACCGCAAATGAAATGTCTGGGCGAGTACCATTTGCAATATACAATAATGCTCCAATTAAATTCCTATATTTCAGTTCTTCATCCACTATATCAGCAGGTTCAATTTTTCGATTCATTTCCATAGGTGTATCGAACCTTTTACTATTTATTATTCCGTACTTATGACTAAGATTTTCAATATATTTTTCTTGATTCAAGTATATTTCCTCTTTACTTTGGTTACGTTGTACTTCAATTCCCAAGTATTGCTTTATTTGTCCCAAGTCTTTCATGCGAAATCGTTTATTAAGCATGATCTTAACTTCATCTATAGCCATTTCATTTATACCACTGATTAATATATCATCCACATATAAAATAATATATATTTTTGTGTCGTTTATCTCTCCAGTATACAGACAGTAATCATAATCAGATCTTTTAAAATGCAAGCTTATCATGTAATTATGAAAACAATCATACCAGTCACGTGGACTTTCTCTCAATCCATAAAGCGCCTTCTTAAGTAAACAAACCTTATCTGACTGTATATTACTACCATCAGGAGGGTAGATGTAAACTTCAGACTTGATATTTCCGTTTAAAAAAGCTGTTTGAACATCCATTTGTTCTATTTTTAAATTTTTAACACATGCAATTGACAGCAACACCTTTAGCGTGCTCATTCTTGCAACCGGTGAATAAACTTCTTCATCGCTTTGGTACAACTGTTGGAAATGCGACTTTGGCGACAATGCGCGCTTTGCATACTCCATCTGTCTTAATTCTATATATCCACTTTACTTCAATTATTTTCTTATTTATTGGAACGTTGACCAAATCCCATGTGTCGTTTTCTTTTAAACCATCAAGTTCTTGTTTCATAGCCGCTTTCCATTTTCTTGACTCTTCGCAGTTCAATGGTTCTTGGTAGTTTTCAGGTATCAATGCATTGCAATAGTTTGTATATACGACATGATCATCAAATTTCACACATTATGTTACGCTTGGGGCGTGTATCTTATTTAACTTCCTCAGTTTTGCTGCATTGATAATCGTCAGTTTTATTTTCTTTTATTTTCAAAACTCTTTCTTCTTCTTCTTCTTCTTCTTTTGGCGTTTCCCCTTCGTATTTTTCTTCGTTATCAGTATTTCTATAAATGGTATATCTTGCACGTGACGACTTACAACTATTTTGTCATTAACCAATATCTGTATACCCTATTAATATTAATTCCTTTTTCGGCCTTTGGATTTAGCTTTGAATATCTGCATGCCTCGGGAATTCGTACAAAAGCAGTGCTTCCATATAAGTGTAAGTTTGAAACATCAGCCCTTTTATTAAAAAATATTTCATATGGTGTTTTTCTTATTCTTGTGTTTGCTAATAGGCGATTTCCAATGTAGGCAGCCGTGTAAATACATTCTGGCCAATAAAACTTGTCGACATTTGCCTCTGACAGCAAGCAGCGTGCACGATCCATTATCGTTCTGTTGTGCCTTTCGGCGACTCCGTTCAATTCGTGTGTGTATGCTGGTCCTGGTTTCAAATAAATACCTTCTCGTTTCGCTAATTCATCAAAGTTTTTGTTAAGATATGATTCTCTTCCATTGTCACATCGAATTTCTTTAATACTTTTTCCAGTTTGATTTTTTACTAATTTCCTAATATACCTAATGAAGCAATAAAAAACATCACTTTTTTGTTTTATGCAATACACAACAGCAATTTTACTGAAATCATCTATAAAAGACACAAAGTATTTCTCACCATTATGACCTGTCTGAGTTATTGGACCATGGACATCTGTATGGACTATTTGTAACAAATCATTTGCTCTTGTACGTTTGTTTTTAAATTTCAAATTTGTCATTTTATTCTCCGGACAAACTTCGCATTTTATAAATTCGTTTTCGAGTTTCACCGGTGTTCCATTTAGCAGCTGAGCTTCACACAAATATTTTAAATCTCTAAAATTTGTGTGACAAGGTATATATCTATGCCATTTTTCTATATTTGAAATTCCCATTGAACTAGTGTACGTACTTGTTTTCTTATTCTCAAGTCTGGCAACTTCTCCATTTAATTCAAAGAGTTTATTTCTTTTAACAGCAATAGCAATGAGTTTTTCTTTCGAATTACAAATTTTATTGTAATTCATTGTCTTTCTCAAACATTATTTTTAATTGTTTTGATTTACAAATACAAGAGACACTTAGTAAGTTTTGTTTCATTTCTGGTACATAGTATATACATTTTTAATCTTTATTTCCTCCGACTTATCATTAATGTTAATCATTACATTACCAATTTTTCCAGATATTAGTTTAAAACCATCACCAACTTTAATATCAACCGGGTTTTGTAGATTTTTGGATTCATAAAAGTACTCATCTGTGTTTATTATGTGATCTGAGCAACCACTATCTAGTAGCCATTTAATATTTCTACTTCTTCTATTTTGCTACTTTTCATTACTTCAACCTTGAATGAATTGTAATTTCTACTGTCATCTAGACTCGAATTTCCAGCCACTTTTCTATCGTGTCTATTTTGTATATGTTTGAAAAGGTTGCATTTTGTAATAATTATTAAAGTTTTCTGGGCAGTAACGTTGGATGTGCCCTGACTTATTACACTGACTTAACATACCGCTTCAGTAGTCGTTGCACTGCTATGCTGATTATCCTTTGAATTGAGATACTTGTTCTGATTGCGTTGTACGTGTCGAAACCTATGACCTCTAGGATTTTTAGTTAAATTTGAACTAAAAGTGCAAGTGTAATTTCTGCTGTACTCAAAGTAGTAACTCTTACCGTTTCTCTTTTGATACTCTAACAGTAATTTAGATTTTACATACTCAACTGTTTTCTCCTTCGTTGGCAGTGCATCAATAATATCAACAATACGTGAGAAGTTAACGTTAATAACAGATAATTCAATTTATCCTCTTCATTCACAGTCTCACCAGTATTTTTGAGCCTATTTATATGCGTTTCAAATTCGTTAAAGAAGTCACTTGGATTTTCACCTTCTTTCAGTTTTAATTCTAACAATCTTCTTTTACACAATAGCTTTACTGCACTGTTTTTAACTAGATAAATTTCGTCAAGCTTTGCAATCATATTTTTCGCAGTCGTTTCTGATATTATTAATTCTAACTGAGTGTTTGAAATACTGTTTACGATGTAACTTTTTGCTTTAATTTCCTTTTTTATTCCAATCTTCGACTCTTATTTCAGCCGGTCTTTCATCATGTAGAATAACCTCGTTACAGTCTTTCATTTCTAAAAATAAATTTAGCCTGAATTTCCAGTTCCATAAAATATTTGTAACATGAAATCGTCCTTTTTTTCACTTGCCATGCTTCAAACTTAGGTTATCTTCCTTTCACAACTAAATTTCTTTTCTTTACTGTTAACGAACAAACCACGGACCTCTGCTACCATGTTAAAATACTGTTTATATTATTTATTATAATGAATCTTGTTACAAAACAAACACACTTATTTTCCATTGTGAAAAGAAAACTTAAAAACTAAAAGAACATTCCTCGACGTGTGCTTCTCTCACAAACACACACACAAACACACATGCGCGCGCACACACTCCTAAACACTAAAGAAACTAACGAATTTTAAGTCATATTTCTAACAATAACAGTAACAGTTTATAAAAAAATAACGAATTTCCACAGATGCATAGAAATGCATATCAATAATGTACTGAATTAGGCGAATCGAATAATGTATAACTCACCCCGATCCGTGAACGGGCCTAGCGTTTGCTAGGAATATAATGTTCCATAACTTTTCAACAAAGTCTAAAATTTTTCCCAAGGGTTTTTGAATACCTATACACTGTATAGATATCCTGTTTCCTTCAACCGAACGACACGTGTCCCTAAAAAATATATTTATAAAGTAAGTCGGTCAAGTAGGAAGAATATTCAGATATTTAAGAATATGAATATATTGGTAAAAATATCCATTCCTCTTACCTTTATGTCCTGTGTATTGGATAATATAGATTTACATACTTTTACCGCTGAATTCGAAATTCTGAACTAAACATAGGTACAGGACTCGTAAAAACCGTTTTTTATTCTTTTTATAGTTTTATCTGTTTTCCAAAAAACAACCAATTAAATTAAGTTGCAAGAATGCAAAAGCGATAAAACTTACAGAGGCTTTAATAGAAAATTATAAAACAAAATGTTTACTTAAGATTTTACCTTTTGTAAAAACCGGCGATATTGACTGTGTGTGTGTAAATCGTCGTACGTTCGTGCCCGGTGCAGTAAAACACGTGCATCGATCTAGGTTACGTACGTTCCTCACGTGCCACTTTCTCAATCTATACTTTTACATAAAAATTACTTAGAAAATCACTCCTACTCCTCATTTGGACAGAATTTTTACTTTCATGATTTTAGCGAAAAGTCGTTTTCCTGCTCGGGGAACACATATGTACAGGGTGTTCGGCCACCCCTGGGAAAAATTTTAATGGGGGATTCTAGATGCCAAAATACGAAAATACAGACGAAAATCAAGAATACCAATTTGTTGATAGAGGCTACGTTGAAAAGTTATTAACAATTAAACTCAAAAATTTCAAATCGTTCTGGAAAAATTGTTATCGGTTGCGGGGGTCAATTGCAATCATTTTTGGTGAATACACATACCTCCGAAATCTTACCCACTTTCGAGATAAAAATTCGAGAATGTGTGAAATTTTTTCGATGGAAAAGAAAAATTTCAAATCGTTTTGGAAAAATTGTTATCGGTTGCGGGGGTTACTTACAACCATTTTGGGTGAATCGTCATACCCCCCTAATCATGCGCATTTTCGAGAAAGAAATTCAGTACGGGCGGAACTTTAAACGTTAATAACTTTTTAATAAAGCCTCCATTAACAAATTGGTATTCTTGATTTTCGTCTTACTTTGGTCTCTAGAATCCCCTGGGAGAAATTGTAATGGGAGATTCTAGAGGTTAAAGTAGGATGAAAATCAAGAATACCAATTTGTTGATGGAGTAATACGATACTAAACAAGTTATTGACGTTTAAAGTTCCGCTCTTACTTTCGAATGTTTTTCTCGAAAATGCGCAGGATTTCGTATGTGGTATGTCTATTCACCGAAAATAATTGTAATTGACCCCCGAAACCGAAAGTAATTTTTTCAGAACGATTTGAAATTTTCTTTTTCTTTCGTCGAAAAATTTAGGCACTGTCTGTCGATTTTTCTTAAAAATTCCTTTCTGATTTTTATTCAGTTTGTAAAATAGTTGTTTAATAATACTCTTTGTGTAGGTACCCATGAGCTCTACTCGCGAAAAAAAACGTTTCATTGGAATATATTCACTATTCACTATATCAGTAGGAGTTGCGGGGGCTGTTTGAAAATTTGACCAGTTATATGGGATTTTTCTCACTTTACGGGGTCAAGGAACAACTTTTCCAACATCTCTACATATTCTCCATTAAAATATGCGTTGTGTTGCTGTTTGAAACATTAAAATCGTTCAATCCGGCTGTCGACCAAAAAAAAAAAATGCTTGTAACTGACCCCTGCAACGAAAACTAATTCTTCCAAGACGATTCGAAATTCTTTTTTACTTGAATTTTTTTTGTCGAAACTGAGTAGGATTTCGGGGGTACGATTCTAACTGACCTCCGCGACCAAAAATAATTTTTTCAGAACGATTTGAAATTTTTTTATTTAATGTTATTAATAACTACTTTTTAACGAAACCTCAGTCGAAAAATTGATATTCTTAATTTTCGTCTTATTTTGGCTTCTAGAATCTCCCATTAAAATTTTTCCCAGGGGTGGCCAAACACCCTGTATATATTAAATCAATATTAATGAAATTACACCTTGACCGAATTCATTTCAATCCCCCCACACTAATACATATATTGTGTGTAGCCCATAAATGGTTGAGAATGGAGTCACCTTTCCTATACTGGTATTATTAGATGGTCGCAGGTCCTGCATAAATTTCAATTTACATAATTTTTGTTTTGAGTAAACTCATTTTACTTTTTTGTATATTACCTAATGCAACTCATATTTTCCAGCCATGCGATGTAGGAATATTTAGACGATTAAAAGTTGCATGGCGAAAGGTAGTACAGGAACATAGACAAAGTACGTAGGTAGACTAAACCCATTACGAAGGTGAATTTCGCACCAATATATATATCATACCATATATAAATTCCATGAAGAAGGAAATGCTTTTAAAGCTTGTGGTGGCCTATGACCGTTTAACTCAAATACAATTTACTAGACAAAACGTATTTCAGAAAGAAGAAAATAAATTAGAATTCATGTCGCCAGATGAAACTGACATCAATGACAGCAATATAGGTAGTTTTACATAGCATTCAAGAGCATATTCCAGATGATCTGAGAGGGGAACAATTTTCTTTTCTATATAGAAAATATTAAAATACAATCGGGACACAACTAAGACACAACACAAGACACAACTCGCAGAGAGAAAGCACTGCTGATGTTCAACGCAGTGCAGTTCATAGTAACAGTAAAACCAATACCAGTGTAGAAGACTAATTTAACAACGTTTCGCTAGAAGAAACTAATATATGATATACTGATCATTAATTAACTTTAATATTTCATGACAATGATGCTTTTACTTTTTTCTAATGGGAATTGTTTTGTTTCCGATGGTACTGAAATCAAACTACATTAATTCTACAACGTTACTTTACTTATTTTCTCGTAAAGACAAAGATTCTTCAGAATCTATTCTGGATAAACATTATCAACATTATCAAAAAATTGAAAAAACAACAAAGAAAAGAAAAGAAAAGAAAAGAAATATAGAAAGGTGTGTGCAATCAAAGTTACATCAAAGACATGGAAATAGACTCAGCTTGAAAAAATAGAAGCAATTGATAACCAGGAAAAAGAAAAACAAAGAATGAAAGAAGAACGATTAGAAAAGAAAAAAACAAGCCGAGAAATTAAAAGAAGAAAAGCTATTGAAAAAAGAAAGAAAAACAGAAAAATGAAAAGGAAAAGGAGAAAGAAAAGCAAGACGAAGAGAAGGAGAAATGTAAAACTCAAACTAAAAATAAAAATAAAGTTAAGAACGTGAAAAGAAAATAATAAATAATATTATTGTGTTGTTTTTACAGGGTGAATGTAGTAACTGAACCAGGTGGTTATGACTATGCAACATTTTTATTAGCATCTTTTTCAAACTCCACTTGGAACAACACTGTACGTATGTATGTATGGGATTATCAGGAACCGTGTTTGTTCGTCAATCGGCACACTCGTATTTATTTCGTTAAACACAGTCACACCTACTACGTACTTTTCTTCAATCTTTCTCTCTTCCGTGCTGTCTTTTCTCGCTTTCTGGGTTATTCACCCATCAGCTGTTCGGCCGTACGCTCGCCGCGTGTTGACGGCTTTTTCGGCGGTAACCGTCTTCGCTCGTGCAAGCTCGTGGACAGCGAACGATTCGCTGTTCGACCAAAAATTCGTGTGCGATTTAATAATTTTCAACTGCACGGTTCCCTACATACAGGGTGTTCGGCCATCCATGGGAAAAATTTTAATGGGGGATTCTAGAGGTCAAAATAAGACGAAAATCAAGAATACCAATTTGTTGATGGAGGCACTGTTAAAAAGTTATTAATGTTTAAAGTTCCGCTCGTACTGAATTTTTTTCTCGAAAATGCGCAAGATTACGGGGGTATGTCTATACATAAAAAATGATTGTCACCGACCCTCGCAACTGAAAATAATTTTTCACAGAACGATTTGAAATCTTTCTTTTTCATCGAAAAATATAGGCACCCGATTAGATTTTCGGTAAGGAATTTTTTTCTCGAAAGTGCGTAGGATTTCGGGGGTATGTGTAATGACCAAAAATGATTGTAATTGACCCCTGTAACCGAAAATAATTTTTTTAGAACGATTTGAAAAATTTGTTTTTCGCCGAAAAATATCAACACATACTCGAATTTTTTTCTCGAAACTGAGTAGGATTCCGAATATATGTCTATTCACTAAAAATGCTTGTAATTGACCTCCGCAGCCGAAAATAATTTTTCTGGAACGATTTGAAATTTTTGAATCAAATTGTTAATAACTTTTTAACGAAGCCTCCATCAACAAATTGGTATTCTTGATTTTCGTCTTAGTTTGGCCTCTAGAATATCCTATTAAAATGTTTCTCAGGGCTGGCCGAACACCCTCTATACTACTATGTTTACTAGATCCTGGGTTTTTCTCGGGTTTGAATCACGTAGTAATGTGGTACCACACAGAAACAGTCCATTAAACCCGGATTCGGACAGTATTTTGGAGGATAACACTGGTTAGGCTTGGGTTTCGTCTGGGTTATGTCCGCACCTGGCTCATGATTTTGCCATCTTCGCATACTTGTTGGCCAGATCCTGGGGTTTTTTCGCGTTCGAATCACGTAGTAATGTGGTAACAAACTGAAGCAGTCAATAAAACCTGGTTTCGATCAATATTTTAGAGGATAACACCGGTTAGGTCTGGGTTAGGTCTGGGAAATGCGCGCATCTGGCTTATACTTTCGCCTTTTTCGCAAACTTGTTGGCCAGATCCTGGGCTTTTTTCGTGTTTGAATCACGTAGTAATGTGGTAATACACTGAAGCAGTCAATAAAACCTGGTTTCGATCAATATTTTAGAGGATAACACCGGTTAGGTCTGGGTTAGGTCCGGGTTATGCCCGCACCTGGCTCATGATTTTGCCTTCTTCGCATACTTGTTGGCCAGATCCTGGGTTTTTTTCGTGTTTGAATCACGTAGTAATGTGGTAACACACTGAAGCAGTCAATTAAACCTCGTTTCGCTCAGTATTTTAGAGGATAACACCGGTTAGGTCTGGGTTAGGTCTGGGTTATGCCCGCATCTGGCTCATGATTTTGCCTTCTTCGCATACTTGTTGGCCAGATCCTGGGTTTTTTCCGTGTTTGAATCACGTAGTAATGTGGTAACACACTGAAGCAGTCAATTAAACCTCGTTTCGATCAATATTTTAGAGGATAACACCGGTTAGGTCTCGGTTTCGTCTGGGTTATGCCCGCATCTGGCTCATGATTTTGCCTTCTTCGCATACTAGTTGGCCAGATCCTGGGTTTTTTTCGTGTTTGAATCATGTAGTAATGTGGTAACATACTGAAGCAGTCAATTAAACCTGGTTTCGATCAATATTTTAGAGGATAACACCGGTTAGGTCTGGGTTAGGTCTGGGATATGCGCGCATCTGGCTTATACTTTCGCGTTTTTCGCAAACTTTTTGGCCAGATCCTGGGTTTTTTCCGTGTTTGAAACACGTAGTAATGTGGTACCACACTGAGGTAGTCAACTAACCCAGGTTTCGATCAATATTTTAGAGGATAACACCGGTTAGGTCTCGGTTTCGTCTGGGTTATGCCCGCATCTGGCTCATGATTTTGCCTTCTTCGCATACTAGTTGGCCAGATCCTGGGTTTTTTTCGTGTTTGAATCACGTAGTAATGTGGTAACATACTGAAGCAGTCAATTAAACCTGGTTTCGATCAATATTTTAGAGGATAACACCGGTTAGGTCTGGGTTAGATCTGGGTTATGCCCGCATCTGGCTCATGATTTCGCCTTTTTCGCAAACTTGTTGGCCAGATCCTGGGTTTTTTCCGTGTTAGAATCACGTATTAATGTGGTAACACAATGAAGCAGTCAACTAACCCAGGTTTCGATCAATATTTTGGAGGATAACACCGGTTAGGTCTGGGTTTGGTCTGGGTTATGCCCGCATCTGGCTCATGATTTTGCCTTTTTCGCAAACTTGTTGGCCAGATCCTGGGTTTTTTCCGTGTTTGAATCACGTAGTAATGTTGTAGCACACTGAAGCAGTCAATTCAACCTGGTTTCGATCAATATTTTAGAGGATAACACCGGTTAGGTCTGGGTTAGGTCTGGGATATACGCGCATCTGGCTTATACTTTCGCCTTTTTCGCAAACTTGTTGGCCAGATCCTGGGTTTTTTTCGTGTTGGAATCACGTAGTAATGTGGTAACACACTGAAGCAGTCAATTAAACCTGGTTTCGATCAATATTTTAGAGGATAACACCGGTTAGGTCTGGGTTAGGTCTGGGTTATGCCCGCATCTGGCTCATGATTTTGCCTTGTTCGCATACTTGTTAGCCAGATCCTGGGTTTTTTTCGTGTTTGAATCACGTAGTAATGTTGTACCACACTGAGGCAGTCATTTAAACCTGGTTTCGATCCATATTTCAGAGGATAACACCGGTTAGGTCTGGGATAGGTCCGGGAAATGCACGCATCTGGCTCATGATTTCGCCTTTTTCGCAAACTTGTTGGCCAGATCCTGGGTTTTTTCCGTGTTTGAATCACGTAGTAATGTGGTAATACACTGAAACAGTCAATTAAACCTGGTTTCGATCAATATTTTAGAGGATAACACCGGTTAGGTCTGGGTTAGGTCTGGGTTATGCCCGCATCTGGCTCATGATTTTGCCTTCTTCGCATACTTGTTGGCCAGATCCTGGGTTTTTTTCGTGTTTGAATCACGTAGTAATGTGGTAACATACTGAAGCAGTCAATTAAACCTGGTTTCGATCAATATTTTAGAGGATAACACCGGTTAGGTCTGTGTTAGGTCTGGGATATGCGCGTATCTGGCTCACACTTTCGCCATTTTCGCAAACTTGTTGCCCAGATCCTGGATTTTTTCCGTGTTTGAATCACGTAGTAATGTTGTACCACACTGAGGCAGTCAATTAAACCTGGTTTCGATCCATATTTTAGAGGATAACACCGGTTAGGTCTGGGTTAGGTCTGGGTTATGCCCGCATCTGGCTCATGATTTCGCCTTTTTCGCAAACTTGTTGGCCAGTTCCTGGGTTTTTTCCGTGTTTGAATCACGTAGTAATGTGGTAACACAATGAAGCAGTCAATTAAACCTGGTTTCGATTAATATTTTAGAGGATAACACCGGTTAGGTCTGGGTTAGGTCTGGGATATACGCGCATCTGGATTATACTTTCGCCTTTTTCGCAAACTTGTTGGCCAGATCCTGGGTTTTTTTCGTGTTGGAATCACGTAGTAATGTGGTAACACACTGAAGCAGTCAATTAAACCTGGTTTCTATCAATATTTTAGAGGATAACACCGGTTAGGTCTGGGTTAGGTCTGGGTTATGCCCGCATATGGCTAATGATTTTGCCTTGTTCGCATACTTGTTAGCCAGATCCTGGGTTTTTTTCGTGTTTGAATGACGTAGTAATGTGGTACCACACTGAGGTAGTCAACTAACCCAGGTTTCGATCAATATTTTAGAGGATAACACCGGTTAGGTCTCGGTTTCGTCTGGGTTATGCCCGCATCTGGCTCATGATTTTGCCTTCTTCGCATACTAGTTGGCCAGATCCTGGGTTTTTTTCGTGTTTGAATCACGTAGTAATGTGGTAACATACTGAAGCAGTCAATAAAACCTGGTTTCGATCAATATTTTAGAGGATAACACCGGTTAGGTCTGGGTTAGGTCTGGGTTATGCCCGCATCTGGCTCATGATTTTGCCTTCTTCGCATACTAGTTGGCCAGATCCTGGGTTTTTTTCGTGTTTGAATCATGTAGTAATGTGGTAACATACTGAAGCAGTCAATTAAACCTGGTTTCGATCAATATTTTAGAGGATAACACCGGTTAGGTCTCGGTTTCGTCTGGGTTATGCCCGCATCTGGCTCATGATTTTGCCTTCTTCGCATACTAGTTGGCCAGATCCTGGGTTTTTTTCGTGTTTGAATCATGTAGTAATGTGGTAACATACTGAAGCAGTCAATTAAACCTGGTTTCGATCAATATTTTAGAGGATAACACCGGTTAGGTCTGGGTTAGGTCTGGGATATGCGCGCATCTGGCTTATACTTTCGCGTTTTTCGCAAACTTTTTGGCCAGATCCTGGGTTTTTTCCGTGTTTGAAACACGTAGTAATGTGGTACCACACTGAGGTAGTCAACTAACCCAGGTTTCGATCAATATTTTAGAGGATAACACCGGTTAGGTCTCGGTTTCGTCTGGGTTATGCCCGCATCTGGCTCATGATTTTGCCTTCTTCGCATACTAGTTGGCCAGATCCTGGGTTTTTTTCGTGTTTGAATCACGTAGTAATGTGGTAATACACTGAAGCTGTCAATTAAACCTGGTTTCGATCAATATTTTAGAGGATAACACCGGTTAGGTCTGGGTTAGGTCTGGGTTATGCCCGCATCTGGCTCATGATTTTGCCTTCTTCGCATACTTGTTGGCCAGATCCTGGGGTTTTTTCGTGTTCGAATCACGTAGTAATGTGGTAACAAACTGAAGCAGTCAATAAAACCTGGTTTCGATCAATATTTTAGAGGATAACACCGGTTAGGTCTGGGTTAGGTCTGGGAAATGCGCGCATCTGGCTTATACTTTCGCCTTTTTCGCAAACTTGTTGGCCAGATCCTGGGCTTTTTTCGTGTTTGAATCACGTAGTAATGTGGTAATACACTGAAGCAGTCAATAAAACCTGGTTTCGATCAATATTTTAGAGGATAACACCGGTTAGGTCTGGGTTAGGTCTGGGTTATGCCCGCATCTGGCTCATGATTTTGCCTTCTTCGCATACTTGTTGGCCAGATCCTGGGTTTTTTTCGTGTTTGAATCACGTAGTAATGTGGTAACACACTGAAGCTGTCAATTAAACCTGGTTTCGATCAATATTTTAGAGGATAACACCGGTTAGGTCTGGGTTAGGTCTGGGATATGCGCGCATCTGGCTTATACTTTCACCTTTTTCGCAAACTTGTTGGCCAGATCCTGGGTTTTTTCCGTGTTTGATCACGTAGTAATGTGGTAACACACTGAAGCAGTCAATAAAACCTGGTTTCGATCAATATTTTAGAGGATAACACCGGTTAGGTCTGGGTTAGGTGTGGGATTTGCGCGCATCTGGCTTATACTTTCGCCTTTTTCGCAAACTTGTTGGCCAGATCCTGGGTTTTTTTCGTGCTTGAATCACGTAGTAATGTGGTAACACACTGAAGCTGTCAATTAAACCTGGTTTCGATCAATATTTTAGAGGATAACACCGGTTAGGTCTGGGTTAGGTCTGGGATATGCGCGCATCTGGCTTATACTTTCACCTTTTTCGCAAACTTGTTGGCCAGATCCTGGGTATTTTCCGTGTTTGAATCACGTAGTAATGTGGTAACACACTGAAGCAGTCAATTAAACCTGGTTTCGATCAATATTTCAGAGGATAACGCCGGTTAGGTCTGGGTTAGGTCTGGGTTATGCCCGCATCTGGCTTATACTTTCGCCTTTTTCGCAAACTTGTTGGCCAGATCCTGGGTATTTTCCGTGTTTGAATCACGTAGTAATGTGGTAACACACTGAAGCAGTCAATTAAACCTGGTTTCGATCAATATTTTAGAGGATAACACCGGTTAGGTCTCGGTTTCGTCTGGGTTATGCCCGCATCTGGCTCATGATTTTGCCTTCTTCGCATACTAGTTGGCCAGATCCTGGGTTTTTTTCGTGTTTGAATCACGTAGTAATGTGGTAACATACTGAAGCAGTCAATTAAACCTGGTTTCGATCAATATTTTAGAGGATAACACCGGTTAGGTCTGGGTTAGGACTGGGTTATGCCCGCATCTGGCTCATGATTTCGCCTTTTTCGCAAACTTGTTGGCCAGATCCTGGGTTTTTTCCGTGTTAGAATCACGTATTAATGTGGTAACACAATGAAGCAGTCAACTAACCCAGGTTTCGATCAATATTTTGGAGGATAACACCGGTTAGGTCTGGGTTTGGTCTGGGTTATGCCCGCATCTGGCTCATGATTTTGCCTTTTTCGCAAACTTGTTGGCCAGATCCTGGGTTTTTTTCGTGTTTGAATCACGTAGTAATGTTGTACCACACTGAGGCAGTCATTTAAACCTGGTTTCGATCCATATTTCAGAGGATAACACCGGTTAGGTCTGGGATAGGTCCGGGAAATGCACGCATCTGGCTCATGATTTCGCCTTTTTCGCAAACTTGTTGGCCAGATCCTGGGTTTTTTCCGTGTTAGAATCACGTATTAATGTGGTAACACAATGAAGCAGTCAACTAACCCAGGTTTCGATCAATATTTTGGAGGATAACACCGGTTAGGTCTGGGTTTGGTCTGGGTTATGCCCGCATCTGGCTCATGATTTTGCCTTTTTCGCAAACTTGTTGGCCAGATCCTGGGTTTTTTTCGTGTTTGAATCACGTAGTAATGTGGTAACATACTGAAGCAGTCAATTAAACCTGGTTTCGATCAATATTTTAGAGGATAACACCGGTTAGGTCTGTGTTAGGTCTGGGATATGCGCGTATCTGGCTCACACTTTCGCCATTTTCGCAAACTTGTTGCCCAGATCCTGGATTTTTTCCATGTTTGAATCACGTAGTAATGTTGTACCACACTGAGGCAGTCAATTAAACCTGGTTTCGATCCATATTTTAGAGGATAACACCGGTTAGGTCTGGGTTAGGTCTGGGTTATGCCCGCATCTGGCTCATGATTTCGCCTTTTTCGCAAACTTGTTGGCCAGTTCCTGGGTTTTTTCCGTGTTTGAATCACGTAGTAATGTGGTAACACAATGAAGCAGTCAATTAAACCTGGTTTCGATTAATATTTTAGAGGATAACACCGGTTAGGTCTGGGTTAGGTCTGGGATATACGCGCATCTGGCTTATACTTTCGCCTTTTTCGCAAACTTGTTGGCCAGATCCTGGGTTTTTTTCGTGTTGGAATCACGTAGTAATGTGGTAACACACTGAAGCAGTCAATTAAACCTGGTTTCTATCAATATTTTAGAGGATAACACCGGTTAGGTCTGGGTTAGGTCTGGGTTATGCCCGCATATGGCTAATGATTTTGCCTTGTTCGCATACTTGTTAGCCAGATCCTGGGTTTTTTTCGTGTTTGAATGACGTAGTAATGTGGTACCACACTGAGGTAGTCAACTAACCCAGGTTTCGATCAATATTTTAGAGGATAACACCGGTTAGGTCTCGGTTTCGTCTGGGTTATGCCCGCATCTGGCTCATGATTTTGCCTTCTACGCATACTAGTTGGCCAGATCCTGGGTTTTTTTCGTGTTTGAATCACGTAGTAATGTGGTAACATACTGAAGCAGTCAATAAAACCTGGTTTCGATCAATATTTTAGAGGATAACACCGGTTAGGTCTGGGTTAGGTCTGGGTTATGCCCGCATCTGGCTCATGATTTTGCCTTCTTCGCATACTAGTTGGCCAGATCCTGGGTTTTTTTCGTGTTTGAATCATGTAGTAATGTGGTAACATACTGAAGCAGTCAATTAAACCTGGTTTCGATCAATATTTTAGAGGATAACACCGGTTAGGTCTCGGTTTCGTCTGGGTTATGCCCGCATCTGGCTCATGATTTTGCCTTCTTCGCATACTAGTTGGCCAGATCCTGGGTTTTTTTCGTGTTTGAATCATGTAGTAATGTGGTAACATACTGAAGCAGTCAATTAAACCTGGTTTCGATCAATATTTTAGAGGATAACACCGGTTAGGTCTGGGTTAGGTCTGGGATATGCGCGCATCTGGCTTATACTTTCGCGTTTTTCGCAAACTTTTTGGCCAGATCCTGGGTTTTTTCCGTGTTTGAAACACGTAGTAATGTGGTACCACACTGAGGTAGTCAACTAACCCAGGTTTCGATCAATATTTTAGAGGATAACACCGGTTAGGTCTCGGTTTCGTCTGGGTTATGCCCGCATCTGGCTCATGATTTTGCCTTCTTCGCATACTAGTTGGCCAGATCCTGGGTTTTTTTCGTGTTTGAATCACGTAGTAATGTGGTAATACACTGAAGCTGTCAATTAAACCTGGTTTCGATCAATATTTTAGAGGATAACACCGGTTAGGTCTGGGTTAGGTCTGGGTTATGCCCGCATCTGGCTCATGATTTTGCCTTCTTCGCATACTTGTTGGCCAGATCCTGGGGTTTTTTCGTGTTCGAATCACGTAGTAATGTGGTAACAAACTGAAGCAGTCAATAAAACCTGGTTTCGATCAATATTTTAGAGGATAACACCGGTTAGGTCTGGGTTAGGTCTGGGAAATGCGCGCATCTGGCTTATACTTTCGCCTTTTTCGCAAACTTGTTGGCCAGATCCTGGGCTTTTTTCGTGTTTGAATCACGTAGTAATGTGGTAATACACTGAAGCAGTCAATAAAACCTGGTTTCGATCAATATTTTAGAGGATAACACCGGTTAGGTCTGGGTTAGGTCTGGGTTATGCCCGCATCTGGCTCATGATTTTGCCTTCTTCGCATACTTGTTGGCCAGATGCTGGGTTTTTTTCGTGTTTGAATCACGTAGTAATGTGGTAACACACTGAAGCTGTCAATTAAACCTGGTTTCGATCAATATTTTAGAGGATAACACCGGTTAGGTCTGGGTTAGGTCTGGGATATGCGCGCATCTGGCTTATACTTTCACCTTTTTCGCAAACTTGTTGGCCAGATCCTGGGTATTTTCCGTGTTTGAATCACGTAGTAATGTGGTAACACACTGAAGCAGTCAATTAAACCTGGTTTCGATCAATATTTCAGAGGATAACGCCGGTTAGGTCTGGGTTAGGTCTGGGTTATGCCCGCATCTGGCTTATACTTTCGCCTTTTTCGCAAACTTGTTGGCCAGATCCTGGGTATTTTCCGTGTTTGAATCACGTAGTAATGTGGTAACACACTGAAGCAGTCAATTAAACCTGGTTTCGATCAATATTTTAGAGGATAACACCGGTTAGGTCTCGGTTTCGTCTGGGTTATGCCCGCATCTGGCTCATGATTTTGCCTTCTTCGCATACTAGTTGGCCAGATCCTGGGTTTTTTTCGTGTTTGAATCACGTAGTAATGTGGTAACATACTGAAGCAGTCTATTAAACCTGGTTTCGATCAATATTTTAGAGGATAACACCGGTTAGGTCTGGGTTAGGACTGGGTTATGCCCGCATCTGGCTCATGATTTCGCCTTTTTCGCAAACTTGTTGGCCAGATCCTGGGTTTTTTCCGTGTTAGAATCACGTATTAATGTGGTAACACAATGAAGCAGTCAACTATCCCAGGTTTCGATCAATATTTTGGAGGATAACACCGGTTAGGTCTGGGTTTGGTCTGGGTTATGCCCGCATCTGGCTCATGATTTTGCCTTTTTCGCAAACTTGTTGGCCAGATCCTGGGTTTTTTCCGTGTTTGAATCACGTAGTAATGTTGTAGCACACTGAAGCAGTCAATTAAACCTGGTTTCGATCAATATTTTAGAGGATAACACCGGTTAGGTCTGGGTTAGGTCTGGGATATACGCGCATCTGACTTATACTTTCGCCTTTTTCGCAAACTTGTTGGCCAGATCCTGGGGTTTTTTCGTGTTTGAATCACGTAGTAATGTTGTACCACACTGAGGCAGTCATTTAAACCTGGTTTCGATCCATATTTCAGAGGATAACACCGGTTAGGTCTGGGATTGGTCCGGGAAATGCACGCATCTGGCTCATGATTTCGCCTTTTTCGCAAACTTGTTGGCCAGATCCTGGGTTTTTTCCGTGTTTGAATCACGTAGTAATGTGGTAACACACTGAAGCAGTCAATTAAACCTGGTTTCGATCAATATTTTAGAGGATAACACCGGTTAGGTCTCGGTTTCGTCTGGGTTATGCCCGCATCTGGCTCATGATTTTGCCTTCTTCGCATACTAGTTGGCCAGATCCTGGGTTTTTTTCGTGTTTCAATCACGTAGTAATGTCGTAACATACTGAAGCAGTCAATTAAACCTGGTTTCGATCAATTTTTTTAGAGGATGACACCGGTTAGGTCTGGGTTAGGTCTGGGTTATGCGCGCATCTGGCTCATGATTTTGCCTTTTTCGCAAACTTGTTGGCCAGATCCTGGGTTTTTTCCGTGTTTGAATCACGTAGTAATGTTGTAGCACACTGAAGCAGTCAATTCAACCTGGTTTCGATCAATATTTTAGAGGATAACACCGGTTAGGACTGGGTTTGGTCTGGGTTATGCCCGCATCTGGCTCATGATTTTGCCTTTTTCGCAAACTTGTTGGCCAGATCCTGGGTTTTTTTCGTGTTTGAATCACGTAGTAATGTGGTAACACACTGAAGCAGTCAATTAAACCTGGTTTCGATCAATTTTTTTAGAGGATGACACCGGTTAGGTCTGGGTTAGGTCTGGGTTATGCGCGCATCTGGCTCATGATTTTGCCTTTTTCGCAAACTTGTTGGCCAGATCCTGGGTTTTTTTTGTGTTTGAATCACGTAGTAATGTTGTAGCACACTGATGCAGTCAATTAAACCTGGTTTCGATCAATATTTTAGAGGATAACACCGGTTAGGTCTGGGTTAGGTCTGGGATATGCGCGCATCTGGCTTATACTTTCGCGTTTTTCGCAAACTTGTTGGCCAGATCCTGGGTTTTTTCCGTGTTTGAATCACGTAGTAATGTTGTAGCACACTGAAGCAGTCAATTAAACCTGGTTTCGATAAATATTTTAGAGGATAACACCGGTTAGGTCTGGGTTAGGTCTGGGTTATGCCCGCATCTGGCTCATGATTTTGCCTTCTTCGCATACTTGTTGGCCAGATCCTGGGTTTTTTCCGTGTTTGAATCACGTAGTAATGTGGTAACACACTGAAGCAGTCAATTAAACCTCGTTTCGATCAATATTTTAGAGGATAACACCGGTTAGGTCTGGGTTAGGTCTGGGTCATGCCCGCATCTGGCTCATGATTTTGCCTTTTTCGCAAACTTGTTGGCCAGATCCTGGGTTTTTTCCGTGTTAGAATCACGTAGTAATGTTGTAGCACACTGAAGCAGTCAATTCAACCTGGTTTCGATCAATATTTTAGAGGATAACACCGGTTAGGACTGGGTTTGGTCTGGGTTATGCCCGCATCTGGCTCATGATTTTGCCTTTTTCGCAAACTTGTTGGCCAGATCCTGGGTTTTTTTCGTGTTTGAATCACGTAGTAATGTGGTAACACACTGAAGCAGTCAATTAAACCTGGTTTCGATCAATTTTTTTAGAGGATGACACCGGTTAGGTCTGGGTTAGGTCTGGGTTATGCGCGCATCTGGCTCATGATTTTGCCTTTTTCGCAAACTTGTTGGCCAGATCCTGGGTTTTTTTTGTGTTTGAATCACGTAGTAATGTTGTAGCACACTGATGCAGTCAATTAAACCTGGTTTCGATCAATATTCTAGAGGATAACACCGGTTAGGTCCGGGTTAGGTCTGAGATATACGCGCATCTGGCTCATGATTTTGCCTTCTTCGCATACTAGTTGGCCAGATCCTGGGTTTTTTTCGTGTTTGAATCACGTAGTAATGTGGTAACATACTGAAGCAGTCAATTAAACCTGGTTTCGATCAATATTTTAGAGGATAACACCGGTTAGGTCTGGGTTAGGTCTGGGTCATGCCCGCATCTGGCTCATGATTTTGCCTTTTTCGCAAACTTGTTGGCCAGATCCTGGGTTTTTTCCGTGTTAGAATCACGTAGTAATGTTGTAGCACACTGAAGCAGTCAATTCAACCTGGTTTCGATCAATATTTTAGAGGATAACACCGGTTAGGACTGGGTTTGGTCTGGGTTATGCCCGCATCTGGCTCATGATTTTGCCTTTTTCGCAAACTTGTTGGCCAGAACCCGGGGTTTTTACGTGTTTGAATCACGTAGTAATGTGGTAACACACTGAAGCAGTCAATTAAACCTGGTTTCGATCAATTTTTTTAGAGGATGACACCGGTTAGGTCTGGGTTAGGTCTGGGTTATGCGCGCATCTGGCTCATGATTTTGCCTTCTTCGCATACTTGTTGGCCAGATCCTGGGTTTTTTCCGTGTTTGAATCACGTAGTAATGTGGTAACACACTGAAGCAGTCAATTAAACCTCGTTTCGATCAATATTTTAGAGGATAACACCGGTTAGGTCTGGGTTAGGTCTGGGTCATGCCCGCATCTGGCTCATGATTTTGCCTTTTTCGCAAACTTGTTGGCCAGATCCTGGGTTTTTTCCGTGTTAGAATCACGTAGTAATGTTGTAGCACACTGAAGCAGTCAATTCAACCTGGTTTCGATCAATATTTTAGAGGATAACACCGGTTAGGACTGGGTTTGGTCTGGGTTATGCCCGCATCTGGCTCATGATTTTGCCTTTTTCGCAAACTTGTTGGCCAGATCCTGGGTTTTTTTCGTGTTTGAATCACGTAGTAATGTGGTAACACACTGAAGCAGTCAATTAAACCTGGTTTCGATCAATTTTTTTAGAGGATGACACCGGTTAGGTCTGGGTTAGGTCTGGGTTATGCGCGCATCTGGCTCATGATTTTGCCTTTTTCGCAAACTTGTTGGCCAGATCCTGGGTTTTTTTTGTGTTTGAATCACGTAGTAATGTTGTAGCACACTGATGCAGTCAATTAAACCTGGTTTCGATCAATATTCTAGAGGATAACACCGGTTAGGTCCGGGTTAGGTCTGGGATATACGCGCATCTGGCTTATACTTTCGCCTTTTTCGCAAACTTGTTGGCCAGATCCTGGGTTTTTTCCGTGTTTGAATCACGTAGTAATGTGGTAACACACTGAAGCAGCCAATTAAACCTGGTTTCGATCAATATTTTAGAGGATAACACCGGTTAGGTCTGGGTTAGGTCTGGGTTAGGTCTGGGTTATGCCCGCATCTGGCTCATGATTTTACCTTCTTCGCATACTTGTGGGCCAGATCCTGGGTTTTTTTCGTGTTTGAAGCACGTAGTAATGTGGTAACACACTGAAGCAGTCAATTAATCCTGGTTCCGATCAATATTTTAGAGGATAACACCGGTTAGGTCTGGGTTAGGTCTGGGCTATGCCCGCATCTGGCTCATGATTTTGCCTTCTTCGCATACTTGTTGGCCAGATCCTGGGTTTTTTTCGTGTTTGAATCACGTAGTAATGTGGTAATACACTGGAGCAGTCAATTAAACCTGGTTTCGATCAATATTTTAGTGGATAACACCGGTTAGGTCCGGGTTAGGTCTGGGATATACGCGCATCTGGCTTATACTTTCGCCTTTTTCGCACACTTGTTGACCAGATCCTGGGTTTTTTCCGTGTTTGAATCACGTAGTAATGTGGTACCACACTGAGGCAGTAAATTAAACCTGGTTTCGATCAATATTTTAGAGTATAACACCGGTTATGTCTGGGCTAGGTCTGAGTTATGCCCGCATCTGGCTCATGATTTTACCTTCTTCGCATACTTGTTGGCCAGATCCTGGATTTTTTTCGTGTTTGAATCACGTAGTAATGTGGTAACACACTGAAGCAGTCAATTAAACCTGGTTTCGATCAATTTTTTTAGAGGATGACACCGGTTAGGTCTGGGTTAGGTCTGGGTTACGCCCGCATCTGGCTCATGATTTTCCCTTTTTCGCAAACTTGTTGGCCAGATGCTGGGTTTTTCCGTGTTTGAATCACGTAGTAATGTGGTAACACACTGAAGCAGTCAATTAAACCTGGTTTCGATCAATATTTTAGAGGATAACACCGGTTAGGTCTGGGTTAGGTCTGGGTCATGCCCGCATCTGGCTCATGATTTTGCCTTTTTCGCAAACTTGTTGGCCAGATCCTGGGTTTTTTCCGTGTTAGAATCACGTAGTAATGTTGTAGCACACTGAAGCAGTCAATTCAACCTGGTTTCGATCAATATTTTAGAGGATAACACCGGTTAGGACTGGGTTTGGTCTGGGTTATGCCCGCATCTGGCTCATGATTTTGCCTTTTTCGCAAACTTGTTGGCCAGATCCTGGGTTTTTTTCGTGTTTGAATCACGTAGTAATGTGGTAACACACTGAAGCAGTCAATTAAACCTGGTTTCGATCAATTTTTTTAGAGGATGACACCGGTTAGGTCTGGGTTAGGTCTGGGTTATGCGCGCATCTGGCTCATGATTTTGCCTTTTTCGCAAACTTGTTGGCCAGATCCTGGGTTTTTTCCGTGTTAGAATCACGTAGTAATGTTGTAGCACACTGAAGCAGTCAATTCAACCTGGTTTCGATCAATATTTTAGAGGATAACACCGGTTAGGACTGGGTTTGGTCTGGGTTATGCCCGCATCTGGCTCATGATTTTGCCTTTTTCGCAAACTTGTTGGCCAGATCCTGGGTTTTTTTCGTGTTTGAATCACGTAGTAATGTGGTAACACACTGAAGCAGTCAATTAAACCTGGTTTCGATCAATTTTTTTAGAGGATGACACCGGTTAGGTCTGGGTTAGGTCTGGGTTATGCGCGCATCTGGCTCATGATTTTGCCTTTTTCGCAAACTTGTTGGCCAGATCCTGTGTTTTTTTTGTGTTTGAATCACGTAGTAATGTTGTAGCACACTGATGCAGTCAATTAAACCTGGTTTCGATCAATATTCTAGAGGATAACACCGGTTAGGTCCGGGTTAGGTCTGAGATATACGCGCATCTGGCTCATGATTTTGCCTTCTTCGCATACTAGTTGGCCAGATCCTGGGTTTTTTTCGTGTTTGAATCACGTAGTAATGTGGTAACATACTGAAGCAGTCAATTAAACCTGGTTTCGATCAATATTTTAGAGGATAACACCGGTTAGGTCTGGGTTAGGTCTGGGTCATGCCCGCATCTGGCTCATGATTTTGCCTTTTTCGCAAACTTGTTGGCCAGATCCTGGGTTTTTTCCGTGTTAGAATCACGTAGTAATGTTGTAGCACACTGAAGCAGTCAATTCAACCTGGTTTCGATCAATATTTTAGAGGATAACACCGGTTAGGACTGGGTTTGGTCTGGGTTATGCCCGCATCTGGCTCATGATTTTGCCTTTTTCGCAAACTTGTTGGCCAGAACCCGGGGTTTTTACGTGTTTGAATCACGTAGTAATGTGGTAACACACTGAAGCAGTCAATTAAACCTGGTTTCGATCAATTTTTTTAGAGGATGACACCGGTTAGGTCTGGGTTAGGTCTGGGTTATGCGCGCATCTGGCTCATGATTTTGCCTTTTTCGCAAACTTGTTGGCCAGATCCTGGGTTTTTTCCGTGTTAGAATCACGTAGTAATGTTGTAGCACACTGAAGCAGTCAATTCAACCTGGTTTCGATCAATATTTTAGAGGATAACACCGGTTAGGACTGGGTTTGGTCTGGGTTATGCCCGCATCTGGCTCATGATTTTGCCTTTTTCGCAAACTTGTTGGCCAGATCCTGGGTTTTTTTCGTGTTTGAATCACGTAGTAATGTGGTAACACACTGAAGCAGTCAATTAAACCTGGTTTCGATCAATTTTTTTAGAGGATGACACCGGTTAGGTCTGGGTTAGGTCTGGGTTATGCGCGCATCTGGCTCATGATTTTGCCTTTTTCGCAAACTTGTTGGCCAGATCCTGGGTTTTTTTTGTGTTTGAATCACGTAGTAATGTTGTAGCACACTGATGCAGTCAATTAAACCTGGTTTCGATCAATATTCTAGAGGATAACACCGGTTAGGTCCGGGTTAGGTCTGGGATATACGCGCATCTGGCTTATACTTTCGCCTTTTTCGCAAACTTGTTGGCCAGATCCTGGGTTTTTTCCGTGTTTGAATCACGTAGTAATGTGGTAACACACTGAAGCAGCCAATTAAACCTGGTTTCGATCAATATTTTAGAGGATAACACCGGTTAGGTCTGGGTTAGGTCTGGGTTAGGTCTGGGTTATGCCCGCATCTGGCTCATGATTTTACCTTCTTCGCATACTTGTGGGCCAGATCCTGGGTTTTTTTCGTGTTTGAAGCACGTAGTAATGTGGTAACACACTGAAGCAGTCAATTAAACCTGGTTCCGATCAATATTTTAGAGGATAACACCGGTTAGGTCTGGGTTAGGTCTGGGCTATGCCCGCATCTGGCTCATGATTTTGCCTTCTTCGCATACTTGTTGGCCAGATCCTGGGTTTTTTTCGTGTTTGAATCACGTAGTAATGTGGTAATACACTGGAGCAGTCAATTAAACCTGGTTTCGATCAATATTTTAGTGGATAACACCGGTTAGGTCCGGGTTAGGTCTGGGATATACGCGCATCTGGCTTATACTTTCGCCTTTTTCGCACACTTGTTGACCAGATCCTGGGTT
This sequence comes from Colletes latitarsis, assembly GCF_051014445.1. Taxonomy (NCBI): domain Eukaryota; kingdom Metazoa; phylum Arthropoda; class Insecta; order Hymenoptera; family Colletidae; genus Colletes; species Colletes latitarsis. The sequence goes on along the minus strand of NW_027488373.1, from coordinate 341,574 downwards.
TTTTCCGTGTTTGAATCACGTAGTAATGTGGTACCACACTGAGGCAGTAAATTAAACCTGGTTTCGATCAATATTTTAGAGTATAACACCGGTTATGTCTGGGCTAGGTCTGAGTTATGCCCGCATCTGGCTCATGATTTTACCTTCTTCGCATACTTGTTGGCCAGATCCTGGATTTTTTTCGTGTTTGAATCACGTAGTAATGTGGTAACACACTGAAGCAGTCAATTAAACCTGGTTTCGATCAATTTTTTTAGAGGATGACACCGGTTAGGTCTGGGTTAGGTCTGGGTTACGCCCGCATCTGGCTCATGATTTTCCCTTTTTCGCAAACTTGTTGGCCAGATGCTGGGTTTTTCCGTGTTTGAATCACGTAGTAATGTGGTAACACACTGAAGCAGTCAATTAAACCTGGTTTCGATCAATATTTCACAGGATAACACCGGTTAGGTCTGGGTTAGGTCCGGGAAACGCACGCATCTGGCTTATGATTTCGCCTTTTTCGCAAACTGGTTGACCAGATCCTGGGTTTTTTCCGTGTTTGAATCACGTAGTAATGTGGTACCACACTGAGGCAGTCAATTAAACCTGGTTTCGATCAATATTTTAGAGTATAACACCGGTTAGGTCTGGGCTAGGTCTGAGTTATGCCCGCATCTGGCTCATGATTTTACCTTCTTCGCAAACTTGTTGGCCAGATCCTGGGTTTTTTCCGTGTTTGAATCACGTAGTAATGTGGTAATTCACTGAAGCAGTCAATTAAACCTGGTTTCGATCAATATTTCAGAGGATAACACCGGTTAGGTCTGGGTTAGGTCTGGGTTATGCCCGCATCTGGCTCATGATTTTGCCTTCTTCGCATACGTGTTGGCCACGTGTTGACGATAAAACTGTAAGATATAGGATGAATTAAGTTCCATGTTCCTAAAATTTTCCAAATCATAGATTTAAAAATGATTTAGATATTTAGATGATTTTAATGTGGGTATTTATACAAGTATGTAAATCTCGGGGCACCGGACTGTCGGGGCTGTTCGGCCGCTCCTGAAGGAGTGGCTGGACAGAGGCCATGGCAGCCTCACCTACCGGCTGGCACAGGTATTTTCCGGGCATGGCAGCTTCGGAAGATACCTGTGCCGGATAGGGAAGGAGCCGACGGCGCGTTGCTGCCACTGCGACGCTGAGCAGGACACGGCGGATCATACCCTGGAGGTATGCCCCGCGTGGGAGGGGGAGCGCCGTGTCCTGGTCGGCGTTGTCGGGCGGGATGTCTCGCTGCCGGGCGTGGTGCGCGCCATGCTCGGCAGCGAGGAGAAGTGGAGGGCCGTGGCCTCCTTCTGCGAGAACGTAATGTTGCAGAAGGAGGCCGCGGGGAGGGAGCGCGAGCTTCAGCGGCGCGCTGAAGCTCGCGCTCGTGCGGTGGCCCGAGGTCGTCGCCCGGTCGCGAGGCGTCGCGGGCGGCCGCCTCGGCGTGGCGGATGACCTAGGCTGGGAGGGGGGTCCTGAGGGGACCCTCCTCCCGCCAGGCGGCGCCGGGTCGGACCGGTTGGGGGTAGGGGTGCCTCCCCCTACCGGTCCAACGCAAGGGGAGGCACCCTCGGCGGTCTGGTGCGGCCATGAACGCCCGGCCGCCGAGGGGTGGGAACGGGGTCGCGGGCGGTTGCGAGTTGGGGCTCGCAGCCGCCACTAAACGCGGCCCCGGGACGGATAGCGGCGGGATGGAGTGGCCCCGTCCCGCCGCTATGAGGCTGTGTGTCTACTGGGGGGACCGATTGTCCCCCCGGGGGATGGGCGCGAAAGCGCGGGCACGGGGAGGATACCGGAAGAATGCTTCGAGCGATTCCCGGTATCCTCCCAAAGCGTGCCGAAGGATCACCGTGGGGTTTTTAGTGGGTAGGTCCCGCGCCTGTCGTTGTACGGGCGCGGGGAATCCCACACACCCCTCCCACCTCTCCCCAAGGAGGTGGGAGGGAGTCTTTCGAAGATTTTCCCCACGACAAAAAAAAAAAAAAAAAAAAAAAAAGTATGTAAATCTCTATTTATGCATAACATGTTACCCCTAAATGGGCAAGTTAATGAATTATATCCATGTTAATTGTATAATAATAACCCTTTGTTCCTCATAAAAATTCATAACTGAATTGCTATCATTCTAAAAAAATCCATCCCAAAATATATTGTCAAAACTAGTAATAAATTATTTGAACAAGGTGATAACAGATTTGAAATATTTAATAAAATTTAGATACCAGTAGTATTAATAAAAGATAATATTAATACTATTTTGACACTGTTATTTGATTTTAATATTAATTATAGATACTTTGATTATTGATTTATTAAAACATAAAGTTAATGAAGTCCCAGTAGATTATAAATATTTTAAAGAGCATGAATTAGCATAGAATTTCATAAAAAATTTGATGAGTGATAGAAGTAACTTGAATAATCTGAATTTTGTAGCTTTTACTATATCTTTGGATATGGAATCACAGATTCATTTTATTAATAAAAATAGAGATAGTACTGATGATTTACTCAGACTCGTTAAAGTAAGTGGGCCAAGTGGGAAGAATATTAAGATAGGTAGATAGATATTGGTAAAAGTATTCCTCTTGTCCTTATATAGGAAATCTTTAATATTACAAATAAACTCTTTCTGTAAAATCTTGAACTTATCATTACAATTTATAGAATTAAAGTCAACGCATCTAATAATGAAAGTAGAAACTGACTTTAAAATCTTGTCTATTGGATAACATAGAGTTAGATTCTTTTATCGATGAATTATGAACAAACTGAACTGAAGTATTTTATAGACTTGTCAAGAACGTTTTTTGGTATATTCCTAGCAAACGACGCGTTCAACGATCGGGATGAGTTATACGTAATTCGATTCGTCTAATTCAGTATATTATTTCATTAGTATATGCATTTCATTATCTGCGGAAATTCGGTATTTTTACAAAGTAACTAAGTATTTTAAATATATTCTGACAGGTTCACAGGTGGAAACAAGTGACTGTCGTTACCTGTGTTCAAAATGCCAGCTAGTCAAATGCTAATTTGTTAACAATAACATTTATTGAATGAAATTTCTGCTATTTCTGCAAATATCTCATTGAATAAATCACCATCTTTCTATTATATATACATTTACTAAATACATAATGGCTCAGGTATCCAATGAAGTTACTCTTATTGAAAATATAAAATATTGATAGTATTATATGTTAGAAAAAAGTGGTTTCTTCAATTTAATTCATGTAAGCATCAGTAATGAGATCTTGAAAATTGACGCTGTGATTAATTTTCAAATGGCCTCTGTGCCATTATTTCTACAACAAAATGTTGATTCATCAGTCTCTATCTACTCTACCCTTCCACAATTGCTGCGCAGTATTTTTATTTAATGTTAGTTATATAATATCACGACATTGCTCATAATTATATGTTAGCATATATGGTAATTTTAAAACAATATCTGTAACTGAGTTTGTTTTTAGAAAACCACGTTCTTTGCTTTTCAAATATCTTTATATAATGCAATGGCTTTTAAAAAATAAGGGTATAAACATCTCACCGTAAACCGTAAATAGTTTACATTTTAAAGATCCAGAAACAGGCGCTCATACGAATAAAACAGAAACTACGTGGAAGCATAGTAAACACTTTTTGCCTGAATATTGTCGGTTAGTATTTGCAGTTCCACACGTTTTTTAATATGTTTTTCTAACATATAATACAAAATAATAAATATTATATTTTCTATTTTCAGCAAAAAAGATAATTTCATTGGGTACTTAAGCCATTACGTGTTTTATAAACCTTCCAAGCAAGGAAAGGATGATTTATTTAATCAGTTCTTAAAAGAAATTTCAGAAATTTCATTTGATGATGATCGATTCTGTAAAAAATCAAAATATACCAGACTTAGATGATAATGAAATTTAATAATAAAAACAAGTTAAACCAACGTACTGCGTACAATAGTAATTTACTATATATTGTAAACACTGTCAGCGACGGGGAGACATTTTTTACTGTTGCTGCATGTACTGTCTACATACCTGGTTTTAATACTGTCCACCTGACCGACTCGTGGAAGTTCTATGCCTAAAAAAATGATTTTTATGCATCATACAAATTCTTCTACAAATTCCCATTTGACAATGTAGAATAGATCCAATTAGATAAATTATTTATAATTTTTAAAATGAACATAGCAACGATGGTCACTAGTTTCTATCTGTGAACCTGTCAAAAAATCTACTTGACCTTACTTTTTTACTGTAACTTTTTATAATAACTGTTAAAATACTGTTTATATTATTTATTATAATGAATCTTGTTACAAAACAAACACACTTATTTTCCATTGTGAAAAGAAAACTTAAAAACTAAAAGAACATTCCTCTACATGTGCTTCTTTCACACACACACACACACACACACCACACTACCCCTCTTATCTGAAACGGTAAACTCCTAAACACTAAAGAAACTAACGAATTTTAAGTCATATTTCTAACACGCCTTCTTGACTTAAAATTTATCAAAACAACAACAAAAATTTTGCCTTTCCTAACGATTTAGTCAGTACATCTGCAATTTGATCGTCCGTAGTCACACTTATTAGTCCCTTTTTTCATAATCATAAACAAAATGATAACTTATATCTATATGCTTGGAATTTTTTGAAAATTTTCCATTTTTTGATAAGGCTATCGCTCCAATATTGTCTTCATATATTTTTACTGGATTGTCATTCTTCACGTCAAAAACAGATAAAATGCCCTTAATTGGAATGATTTCTTCTACACAATCAGCAAGAGCGTAGTATTCAGCATGCGTTGAGGCTCTGGAGACAATTTTTTGTTTTTGCGATTTCCATAGTACTACATTTCCAAAAACTCGTATGATTATCCCTGTAGTCGATTTTCTGTCCGTAGTGTCTGCAGCCCAATCAGCGTCAACAAATGCATCCATTATTTCCTGAGTAGTTGAGTTATAAACAAGATTTATGGAACGAGTGTGATACAAGTATTTTAGAACACGTGTGCTGTCATAGCTATTTTGGAATCGACTTAGGTAATTGACCGCAAATGAAATGTCTGGGCGAGTACCATTTGCAATATACAATAATGCTCTAATTAAATTCCTATATTTCAGTTCTTCATCCACTATATCAGCAGGTTCAATTTTTCGATTCATTTCCATAGGTGTATCGAACCTTTTACTATTTATTATTCCGTACTTATGACTAAGATTTTCAATATATTTTTCTTGATTCAAGTATATTTCCTCTTTACTTTGGTTACGTTGTACTTCAATTCCCAAGTATTGCTTTATTTGTCCCAAGTCTTTCATGCGAAATCGTTTATTAAGCATGATCTTAACTTCATCTATAGCCATTTCATTTATACCACTGATTAATATATCATCCACATATAAAATAATATATATTTTTGTGTCGTTTATCTCTCCAGTATACAGACAGTAATCATAATCAGATCTTTTAAAATGCAAGCTTATCATGTAATTATGAAAACAATCATACCAGTCACGTGGACTTTCTCTCAATCCATAAAGCGCCTTCTTAAGTAAACAAACCTTATCTGACTGTATATTACTACCATCAGGAGGGTAGATGTAAACTTCAGACTTGATATTTCCGTTTAAAAAAGCTGTTTGAACATCCATTTGTTCTATTTTTAAATTTTTAACACATGCAATTGACAGCAACACCTTTAGCGTGCTCATTCTTGCAACCGGTGAATAAACTTCTTCATCGCTTTGGTACAACTGTTGGAAATGCGACTTTGGCGACAATGCGCGCTTTGCATACTCCATCTGTCTTAATTCTATATATCCACTTTACTTCAATTATTTTCTTATTTATTGGAACGTTGACCAAATCCCATGTGTCGTTTTCTTTTAAACCATCAAGTTCTTGTTTCATAGCCGCTTTCCATTTTCTTGACTCTTCGCAGTTCAATGGTTCTTGGTAGTTTTCAGGTATCAATGCATTGCAATAGTTTGTATATACGACATGATCATCAAATTTCACACATTATGTTACGCTTGGGGCGTGTATCTTATTTAACTTCCTCAGTTTTGCTGCATTGATAATCGTCAGTTTTATTTTCTTTTATTTTCAAAACTCTTTCTTCTTCTTCTTCTTCTTCTTTTGGCGTTTCCCCTTCGTATTTTTCTTCGTTATCAGTATTTCTATAAATGGTATATCTTGCACGTGACGACTTACAACTATTTTGTCATTAACCAATATCTGTATACCCTATTAATATTAATTCCTTTTTCGGCCTTTGGATTTAGCTTTGAATATCTGCATGCCTCGGGAATTCGTACAAAAGCAGTGCTTCCATATAAGTGTAAGTTTGAAACATCAGCCCTTTTATTAAAAAATATTTCATATGGTGTTTTTCTTATTCTTGTGTTTGCTAATAGGCGATTTCCAATGTAGGCAGCCGTGTAAATACATTCTGGCCAATAAAACTTGTCGACATTTGCCTCTGACAGCAAGCAGCGTGCACGATCCATTATCGTTCTGTTGTGCCTTTCGGCGACTCCGTTCAATTCGTGTGTGTATGCTGGTCCTGGTTTCAAATAAATACCTTCTCGTTTCGCTAATTCATCAAAGTTTTTGTTAAGATATGATTCTCTTCCATTGTCACATCGAATTTCTTTAATACTTTTTCCAGTTTGATTTTTTACTAATTTCCTAATATACCTAATGAAGCAATAAAAAACATCACTTTTTTGTTTTATGCAATACACAACAGCAATTTTACTGAAATCATCTATAAAAGACACAAAGTATTTCTCACCATTATGACCTGTCTGAGTTATTGGACCATGGACATCTGTATGGACTATTTGTAACAAATCATTTGCTCTTGTACGTTTGTTTTTAAATTTCAAATTTGTCATTTTATTCTCCGGACAAACTTCGCATTTTATAAATTCGTTTTCGAGTTTCACCGGTGTTCCATTTAGCAGCTGAGCTTCACACAAATATTTTAAATCTCTAAAATTTGTGTGACAAGGTATATATCTATGCCATTTTTCTATATTTGAAATTCCCATTGAACTAGTGTACGTACTTGTTTTCTTATTCTCAAGTCTGGCAACTTCTCCATTTAATTCAAAGAGTTTATTTCTTTTAACAGCAATAGCAATGAGTTTTTCTTTCGAATTACAAATTTTATTGTAATTCATTGTCTTTCTCAAACATTATTTTTAATTGTTTTGATTTACAAATACAAGAGACACTTAGTAAGTTTTGTTTCATTTCTGGTACATAGTATATACATTTTTAATCTTTATTTCCTCCGACTTATCATTAATGTTAATCATTACATTACCAATTTTTCCAGATATTAGTTTAAAACCATCACCAACTTTAATATCAACCGGGTTTTGTAGATTTTTGGATTCATAAAAGTACTCATCTGTGTTTATTATGTGATCTGAGCAACCACTATCTAGTAGCCATTTAATATTTCTACTTCTTCTATTTTGCTACTTTTCATTACTTCAACCTTGAATGAATTGTAATTTCTACTGTCATCTAGACTCGAATTTCCAGCCACTTTTCTATCGTGTCTATTTTGTATATGTTTGAAAAGGTTGCATTTTGTAATAATTATTAAAGTTTTCTGGGCAGTAACGTTGGATGTGCCCTGACTTATTACACTGACTTAACATACCGCTTCAGTAGTCGTTGCACTGCTATGCTGATTATCCTTTGAATTGAGATACTTGTTCTGATTGCGTTGTACGTGTCGAAACCTATGACCTCTAGGATTTTTAGTTAAATTTGAACTAAAAGTGCAAGTGTAATTTCTGCTGTACTCAAAGTAGTAACTCTTACCGTTTCTCTTTTGATACTCTAACAGTAATTTAGATTTTACATACTCAACTGTTTTCTCCTTCGTTGGCAGTGCATCAATAATATCAACAATACGTGAGAAGTTAACGTTAATAACAGATAATTCAATTTATCCTCTTCATTCACAGTCTCACCAGTATTTTTGAGCCTATTTATATGCGTTTCAAATTCGTTAAAGAAGTCACTTGGATTTTCACCTTCTTTCAGTTTTAATTCTAACAATCTTCTTTTACACAATAGCTTTACTGCACTGTTTTTAACTAGATAAATTTCGTCAAGCTTTGCAATCATATTTTTCGCAGTCGTTTCTGATATTATTAATTCTAACTGAGTGTTTGAAATACTGTTTACGATGTAACTTTTTGCTTTAATTTCCTTTTTTATTCCAATCTTCGACTCTTATTTCAGCCGGTCTTTCATCATGTAGAATAACCTCGTTACAGTCTTTCATTTCTAAAAATAAATTTAGCCTGAATTTCCAGTTCCATAAAATATTTGTAACATGAAATCGTCCTTTTTTTCACTTGCCATGCTTCAAACTTAGGTTATCTTCCTTTCACAACTAAATTTCTTTTCTTTACTGTTAACGAACAAACCACGGACCTCTGCTACCATGTTAAAATACTGTTTATATTATTTATTATAATGAATCTTGTTACAAAACAAACACACTTATTTTCCATTGTGAAAAGAAAACTTAAAAACTAAAAGAACATTCCTCGACGTGTGCTTCTCTCACAAACACACACACAAACACACATGCGCGCGCACACACTCCTAAACACTAAAGAAACTAACGAATTTTAAGTCATATTTCTAACAATAACAGTAACAGTTTATAAAAAAATAACGAATTTCCACAGATGCATAGAAATGCATATCAATAATGTACTGAATTAGGCGAATCGAATAATGTATAACTCACCCCGATCCGTGAACGGGCCTAGCGTTTGCTAGGAATATAATGTTCCATAACTTTTCAACAAAGTCTAAAATTTTTCCCAAGGGTTTTTGAATACCTATACACTGTATAGATATCCTGTTTCCTTCAACCGAACGACACGTGTCCCTAAAAAATATATTTATAAAGTAAGTCGGTCAAGTAGGAAGAATATTCAGATATTTAAGAATATGAATATATTGGTAAAAATATCCATTCCTCTTACCTTTATGTCCTGTGTATTGGATAATATAGATTTACATACTTTTACCGCTGAATTCGAAATTCTGAACTAAACATAGGTACAGGACTCGTAAAAACCGTTTTTTATTCTTTTTATAGTTTTATCTGTTTTCCAAAAAACAACCAATTAAATTAAGTTGCAAGAATGCAAAAGCGATAAAACTTACAGAGGCTTTAATAGAAAATTATAAAACAAAATGTTTACTTAAGACTTTACCTTTTGTAAAAACCGGCGATATTGACTGTGTGTGTGTGTAAATCGTCGTACGTTCGTGCCCGGTGCAGTAAAACACGTGCATCGATCTAGGTTACGTACGTTCCTCACGTGCCACTTTCTCAATCTATACTTTTACATAAAAATTACTTAGAAAATCACTCCTACTCCTCATTTGGACAGAATTTTTACTTTCATGATTTTAGCGAAAAGTCGTTTTCCTGCTCGGGGAACACATATGTACAGGGTGTTCGGCCACCCCTGGGAAAAATTTTAATGGGGGATTCTAGATGCCAAAATACGAAAATACAGACGAAAATCAAGAATACCAATTTGTTGATAGAGGCTACGTTGAAAAGTTATTAACAATTAAACTCAAAAATTTCAAATCGTTCTGGAAAAATTGTTATCGGTTGCGGGGGTCAATTGCAATCATTTTTGGTGAATACACATACCTCCGAAATCTTACCCACTTTCGAGATAAAAATTCGAGAATGTGTGAAATTTTTTCGATGGAAAAGAAAAATTTCAAATCGTTTTGGAAAAATTGTTATCGGTTGCGGGGGTTACTTACAACCATTTTGGGTGAATCGTCATACCCCCCTAATCATGCGCATTTTCGAGAAAGAAATTCAGTACGGGCGGAACTTTAAACGTTAATAACTTTTTAATAAAGCCTCCATTAACAAATTGGTATTCTTGATTTTCGTCTTACTTTGGTCTCTAGAATCCCCTGGGAGAAATTGTAATGGGAGATTCTAGAGGTTAAAGTAGGATGAAAATCAAGAATACCAATTTGTTGATGGAGTAATACGATACTAAACAAGTTATTGACGTTTAAAGTTCCGCTCTTACTTTCGAATGTTTTTCTCGAAAATGCGCAGGATTTCGTATGTGGTATGTCTATTCACCGAAAATAATTGTAATTAACCCCCGAAACCGAAAGTAATTTTTTCAGAACGATTTGAAATTTTCTTTTTCTTTCGTCGAAAAATTTAGGCACTGTCTGTCGATTTTTCTTAAAAATTCCTTTCTGATTTTTATTCAGTTTGTAAAATAGTTGTTTAATAATACTCTTTGTGTAGGTACCCATGAGCTCTACTCGCGAAAAAAAAACGTTTCATTGGAATATATTCACTATTCACTATATCAGTAGGAGTTGCGGGGGCTGTTTGAAAATTTGACCAGTTATATGGGATTTTTCTCACTTTACGGGGTCAAGGAACAACTTTTCCAACATCTCTACATATTCTCCATTAAAATATGCGTTGTGTTGCTGTTTGAAACATTAAAATCGTTCAATCCGGCTGTCGACCAAAAAAAAAAAATGCTTGTAACTGACCCCTGCAACGAAAACTAATTCTTCCAAGACGATTCGAAATTCTTTTTTACTTGAATTTTTTTTGTCGAAACTGAGTAGGATTTCGGGGGTACGATTCTAACTGACCTCCGCGACCAAAAATAATTTTTTCAGAACGATTTGAAATTTTTTTATTTAATGTTATTAATAACTACTTTTTAACGAAACCTCAGTCGAAAAATTGATATTCTTAATTTTCGTCTTATTTTGGCTTCTAGAATCTCCCATTAAAATTTTTCCCAGGGGTGGCCAAACACCCTGTATATATTAAATCAATATTAATGAAATTACACCTTGACCGAATTCATTTCAATCCCCCCACACTAATACATATATTGTGTGTAGCCCATAAATGGTTGAGAATGGAGTCACCTTTCCTATACTGGTATTATTAGATGGTCGCAGGTCCTGCATAAATTTCAATTTACATAATTTTTGTTTTGAGTAAACTCATTTTACTTTTTTGTATATTACCTAATGCAACTCATATTTTCCAGCCATGCGATGTAGGAATATTTAGACGATTAAAAGTTGCATGGCGAAAGGTAGTACAGGAACATAGACAAAGTACGTAGGTAGACTAAACCCATTACGAAGGTGAATTTCGCACCAATATATATATCATACCATATATAAATTCCATGAAGAAGGAAATGCTTTTAAAGCTTGTGGTGGCCTATGACCGTTTAACTCAAATACAATTTACTAGACAAAACGTATTTCAGAAAGAAGAAAATAAATTAGAATTCATGTCGCCAGATGAAACTGACATCAATGACAGCAATATAGGTAGTTTTACATAGCATTCAAGAGCATATTCCAGATGATCTGAGAGGGGAACAATTTTCTTTTCTATATAGAAAATATTAAAATACAATCGGGACACAACTAAGACACAACACAAGACACAACTCGCAGAGAGAAAGCACTGCTGATGTTCAACGCAGTGCAGTTCATAGTAACAGTAAAACCAATACCAGTGTAGAAGACTAATTTAACAACGTTTCGCTAGAAGAAACTAATATATGATATACTGATCAATAATTAACTTTAATATTTCATGACAATGATGCTTTTACTTTTTTCTAATGGGAATTGTTTTGTTTCCGATGGTACTGAAATCAAACTACATTAATTCTACAACGTTACTTTACTTATTTTCTCGTAAAGACAAAGATTCTTCAGAATCTATTCTGGATAAACATTATCAACATTATCAAAAAATTGAAAAAACAACAAAGAAAAGAAAAGAAAAGAAAAGAAATATAGAAAGGTGTGTGCAATCAAAGTTACATCAAAGACATGGAAATAGACTCAGCTTGAAAAAATAGAAGCAATTGATAACCAGGAAAAAGAAAAACAAAGAATGAAAGAAGAACGATTAGAAAAGAAAAAAACAAGCCGAGAAATTAAAAGAAGAAAAGCTATTGAAAAAAGAAAGAAAAACAGAAAAATGAAAAGGAAAAGGAGAAAGAAAAGCAAGACGAAGAGAAGGAGAAATGTAAAACTCAAACTAAAAATAAAAATAAAGTTAAGAACGTGAAAAGAAAATAATAAATAATATTATTGTGTTGTTTTTACAGGGTGAATGTAGTAACTGAACCAGGTGGTTATGACTATGCAACATTTTTATTAGCATCTTTTTCAAACTCCACTTGGAACAACACTGTACGTATGTATGTATGGGATTATCAGGAACCGTGTTTGTTCGTTAATCGGCACACTCGTATTTATTTCGTTAAACACAGTCACACCTACTACGTACTTTTCTTCAATCTTTCTCTCTTCCGTGCTGTCTTTTCTCGCTTTCTGGGTTATTCACCCATCAGCTGTTCGGCCGTACGCTCGCCGCGTGTTGACGGCTTTTTCGGCGGTAACCGTCTTCGCTCGTGCAAGCTCGTGGACAGCGAACGATTCGCTGTTCGACCAAAAATTCGTGTGCGATTTAATAATTTTCAACTGCACGGTTCCCTACATACAGGGTGTTCGGCCATCCATGGGAAAAATTTTAATGGGGGATTCTAGAGGTCAAAATAAGACGAAAATCAAGAATACCAATTTGTTGATGGAGGCACTGTTAAAAAGTTATTAATGTTTAAAGTTCCGCTCGTACTGAATTTTTTTCTCGAAAATGCGCAAGATTACGGGGGTATGTCTATACATAAAAAATGATTGTCACCGACCCTCGCAACTGAAAATAATTTTTCACAGAACGATTTGAAATCTTTCTTTTTCATCGAAAAATATAGGCACCCGATTAGATTTTCGGTAAGGAATTTTTTTCTCGAAAGTGCGTAGGATTTCGGGGGTATGTGTAATGACCAAAAATGATTGTAATTGACCCCTGTAACCGAAAATAATTTTTTTAGAACGATTTGAAAAATTTGTTTTTCGCCGAAAAATATCAACACATACTCGAATTTTTTTCTCGAAACTGAGTAGGATTCCGAATATATGTCTATTCACTAAAAATGCTTGTAATTGACCTCCGCAGCCGAAAATAATTTTTCTGGAACGATTTGAAATTTTTGAATCAAAATGTTAATAACTTTTTAACGAAGCCTCCATCAACAAATTGGTATTCTTGATTTTCGTCTTAGTTTGGCCTCTAGAATATCCTATTAAAATGTTTCTCAGGGCTGGCCGAACACCCTCTATACTACTATGTTTACTAGATCCTGGGTTTTTCTCGGGTTTGAATCACGTAGTAATGTGGTACCACACAGAAACAGTCCATTAAACCCGGATTCGGACAGTATTTTGGAGGATAACACTGGTGAGGCTTGGGTTTCGTCTGGGTTATATCCGCACCTGGCTCATGATTTTGCCATCTTCGCATACTTGTTGGCCAGATCCTGGGGTTTTTTCGTGTTTGAATCACGTAGTAATGTGGTAACAAACTGAAGCAGTCAATAAAACCTGGTTTCGATCAATATTTTAGAGGATAACACCGGTTAGGTCTGGGTTAGGTCTGGGATATGCGCGCATCTGGCTTATACTTTCACCTTTTTCGCAAACTTGTTGGCCAGATCCTGGGTTTTTTCCGTGTTTGATCACGTAGTAATGTGGTAACACACTGAAGCAGTCAATAAAACCTGGTTTCGATCAATATTTTAGAGGATAACACCGGTTAGGTCTGGGTTAAGTCTGGGATTTGCGCGCATCTGGCTTATACTTTCACCTTTTTCGCAAACTTGTTGGCCAGATCCTGGGTATTTTCCGTGTTTGAATCACGTAGTAATGTGGTAGCACACTGAAGCAGTCAATTAAACCTGGTTTCGATCAATATTTCAGAGGATAACGCCGGTTAGGTCTGGGTTAGGTCTGGGTTATGCCCGCACCTGGCTCATGATTTTGCCTTCTTCGCATACTTGTTGGCCAGATCCTGGGTTTTTTTCGTGTTTGAATCACGTAGTAATGTGGTAATACACTGAAGCAGTCAATAAAACCTGGTTTCGATCAATATTTTAGAGGATAACACCGGTTAGGTCTGGGTTAGGTCTGGGTTATGCCCGCATCTGGCTCATGATTTTGCCTTCTTCGCATACTTGTTGGCCAGATCCTGGGTTTTTTTCGTGTTTGAATCACGTAGTAATGTGGTAACACACTGAAGCAGTCAATTAAACCTGGTTTCGACGAATATTTTAGAGGATAACACCGGTTAGGTCTGGGATATGCGCGCTTCTGGCTTATACTTTCGCCTTTTTCGCAAACTTGTTGGCCAGATCCTGGGTTTTTTCCGTGTTTGATCACGTAGTAATGTGGTAACACACTGAAGCAGTCAATAAAACCTGGTTTCGATCAATATTTTAGAGGATAACACCGGTTAGGTCTGGGTTAGGTTTGGGTTATGCCCGCATCTGGCTCATGATTTCGCCATTTTCGCAAACTTGTTGGCCAGATCCTGGGTTTTTTTCGTGTTTGAATCACGTAGTAATGTTGTACCACACTGAGGCAGTCAATTAAACCTGGTTTCGATCAATATTTCAGAGGATAACACCGGTTAGGTCTGGGTTAGGTCCGGGAAATGCACGCATCTGGCTCATGATTTCGCCTTTTTCGCAAACTTGTTGGCCAGATCCTGGGTTTTTTCCGTGTTTGAATCACGTAGTAATGTGGTAATTCACTGAAGCAGTCAATTAAACCTGGTTTCGATCAATATTTCAGAGGATAACACCGGTTAGGTCTGGGTTAGGTTTGGGTTATGCCCGCATCTGGCTCATGATTTTGCCTTCTTCGCATACGTGTTGGCCACGTGTTGACGATAAAACTGTAAGATATAGGATGAATTAAGTTCCATGTTCCTAAAATTTTCCAAATCATAGATTTAAAAATGATTTAGATATTTAGATGATTTTAGTGTGGGTATTTATACAAGTATGTAAATCTCTATTTATGCATAACATGTTACCCCTAAATGGGCAAGTTAATGAATTATATACATGTTAATTGTATAATAATAACCCTTTGTTCCTCATAAAAATTCATAACTGAATTGCTATCATTCTAAAAAAATCCATCCCAAAATATATTGTCAAAACTAGTAATAAATTATTTGAACAAGGTGATAACAGATTTGAAATATTTAATAAAATTTAGATACCAGTAGTATTAATAAAAGATAATATTAATACTATTTTGACACTGTTATTTGATTTTAATATTAATTATAGATACTTTGATTATTGATTTATTAAAACATAAAGTTAATGAAGTCCCAGTAGATTATAAATATTTTAAAGAGCATGAATTAGCATAGAATTTCATAAAAAATTTGATGAGTGATAGAAGTAACTTGAATAATCTGAATTTTGTAGCTTTTACTATATCTTTGGATATGGAATCACAGATTCATTTTATTAATAAAAATAGAGATAGTACTGATGATTTACTCAGACTCGTTAAAGTAAGTGGGCCAAGTGGGAAGAATATTAAGATAGGTAGATAGATATTGGTAAAAGTATTCCTCTTGTCCTTATATAGGAAATCTTTAATATTACAAATAAACTCTTTCTGTAAAATCTTGAACTTATCATTACAATTTATAGAATTAAAGTCAACGCATCTAATAATGAAAGTAGAAACTGACTTTAAAATCTTGTCTATTGGATAACATAGAGTTAGATTCTTTTATCGATGAATTATGAACAAACTGAACTGAAGTATTTTATAGACTTGTCAAGAACGTTTTTTGGTATATTCCTAGCAAACGACGCGTTCAACGATCGGGATGAGTTATACGTAATTCGATTCGTCTAATTCAGTATATTATTTCATTAGTATATGCATTTCATTATCTGCGGAAATTCGGTATTTTTACAAAGTAACTAAGTATTTTAAATATATTCTGACAGGTTCACAGGTGGAAACAAGTGACTGTCGTTACCTGTGTTCAAAATGCCAGCTAGTCAAATGCTAATTTGTTAACAATAACATTTATTGAATGAAATTTCTGCTATTTCTGCAAATATCTCATTGAATAAATCACCATCTTTCTATTATATATACATTTACTAAATACATAATGGCTCAGGTATCCAATGAAGTTACTCTTATTGAAAATATAAAATATTGATAGTATTATATGTTAGAAAAAAGTGGTTTCTTCAATTTAATTCATGTAAGCATCAGTAATGAGATCTTGAAAATTGACGCTGTGATTAATTTTCAAATGGCCTCTGTGCCATTATTTCTACAACAAAATGTTGATTCATCAGTCTCTATCTACTCTACCCTTCCACAATTGCTGCGCAGTATTTTTATTTAATGTTAGTTATATAATATCACGACATTGCTCATAATTATATGTTAGCATATATGGTAATTTTAAAACAATATCTGTAACTGAGTTTGTTTTTAGAAAACCACGTTCTTTGCTTTTCAAATATCTTTATATAATGCAATGGCTTTTAAAAAATAAGGGTATAAACATCTCACCGTAAACCGTAAATAGTTTACATTTTAAAGATCCAGAAACAGGCGCTCATACGAATAAAACAGAAACTACGTGGAAGCATAGTAAACACTTTTTGCCTGAATATTGTCGGTTAGTATTTGCAGTTCCACACGTTTTTTAATATGTTTTTCTAACATATAATACAAAATAATAAATATTATATTTTCTATTTTCAGCAAAAAAGATAATTTCATTGGGTACTTAAGCCATTACGTGTTTTATAAACCTTCCAAGCAAGGAAAGGATGATTTATTTAATCAGTTCTTAAAAGAAATTTCAGAAATTTCATTTGATGATGATCGATTCTGTAAAAAATCAAAATATACCAGACTTAGATGATAATGAAATTTAATAATAAAAACAAGTTAAACCAACGTACTGCGTACAATAGTAATTTACTATATATTGTAAACACTGTCAGCGACGGGGAGACATTTTTTACTGTTGCTGCATGTACTGTCTACATACCTGGTTTTAATACTGTCCACCTGACCGACTCGTGGAAGTTCTATGCCTAAAAAAATGATTTTTATGCATCATACAAATTCTTCTACAAATTCCCATTTGACAATGTAGAATAGATCCAATTAGATAAATTATTTATAATTTTTAAAATGAACATAGCAACGATGGTCACTAGTTTCTATCTGTGAACCTGTCAAAAAATCTACTTGACCTTACTTTTTTACTGTAACTTTTTATAATAACTGTTAAAATACTGTTTATATTATTTATTATAATGAATCTTGTTACAAAACAAACACACTTATTTTCCATTGTGAAAAGAAAACTTAAAAACTAAAAGAACATTCCTCTACATGTGCTTCTTTCACACACACACACACACACACACACACACACACACACACCACACTACCCCTCTTATCTGAAACGGTAAACTCCTAAACACTAAAGAAACTAACGAATTTTAAGTCATATTTCTAACACGCCTTCTTGACTTAAAATTTATCAAAACAACAACAAAAATTTTGCCTTTCCTAACGATTTAGTCAGTACATCTGCAATTTGATCGTCCGTAGTCACACTTATTAGTCCCTTTTTTCATAATCATAAACAAAATGATAACTTATATCTATATGCTTGGAATTTTTTGAAAATTTTCCATTTTTTGATAAGGCTATCGCTCCAATATTGTCTTCATATATTTTTACTGGATTGTCATTCTTCACGTCAAAAACAGATAAAATGCCCTTAATTGGAATGATTTCTTCTACACAATCAGCAAGAGCGTAGTATTCAGCATGCGTTGAGGCTCTGGAGACAATTTTTTGTTTTTGCGATTTCCATAGTACTACATTTCCAAAAACTCGTATGATTATCCCTGTAGTCGATTTTCTGTCCGTAGTGTCTGCAGCCCAATCAGCGTCAACAAATGCATCCATTATTTCCTGAGTAGTTGAGTTATAAACAAGATTTATGGAACGAGTGTGATACAAGTATTTTAGAACACGTGTGCTGTCATAGCTATTTTGGAATCGACTTAGGTAATTGACCGCAAATGAAATGTCTGGGCGAGTACCATTTGCAATATACAATAATGCTCCAATTAAATTCCTATATTTCAGTTCTTCATCCACTATATCAGCAGGTTCAATTTTTCGATTCATTTCCATAGGTGTATCGAACCTTTTACTATTTATTATTCCGTACTTATGACTAAGATTTTCAATATATTTTTCTTGATTCAAGTATATTTCCTCTTTACTTTGGTTACGTTGTACTTCAATTCCCAAGTATTGCTTTATTTGTCCCAAGTCTTTCATGCGAAATCGTTTATTAAGCATGATCTTAACTTCATCTATAGCCATTTCATTTATACCACTGATTAATATATCATCCACATATAAAATAATATATATTTTTGTGTCGTTTATCTCTCCAGTATACAGACAGTAATCATAATCAGATCTTTTAAAATGCAAGCTTATCATGTAATTATGAAAACAATCATACCAGTCACGTGGACTTTCTCTCAATCCATAAAGCGCCTTCTTAAGTAAACAAACCTTATCTGACTGTATATTACTACCATCAGGAGGGTAGATGTAAACTTCAGACTTGATATTTCCGTTTAAAAAAGCTGTTTGAACATCCATTTGTTCTATTTTTAAATTTTTAACACATGCAATTGACAGCAACACCTTTAGCGTGCTCATTCTTGCAACCGGTGAATAAACTTCTTCATCGCTTTGGTACAACTGTTGGAAATGCGACTTTGGCGACAATGCGCGCTTTGCATACTCCATCTGTCTTAATTCTATATATCCACTTTACTTCAATTATTTTCTTATTTATTGGAACGTTGACCAAATCCCATGTGTCGTTTTCTTTTAAACCATCAAGTTCTTGTTTCATAGCCGCTTTCCATTTTCTTGACTCTTCGCAGTTCAATGGTTCTTGGTAGTTTTCAGGTATCAATGCATTGCAATAGTTTGTATATACGACATGATCATCAAATTTCACACATTATGTTACGCTTGGGGCGTGTATCTTATTTAACTTCCTCAGTTTTGCTGCATTGATAATCGTCAGTTTTATTTTCTTTTATTTTCAAAACTCTTTCTTCTTCTTCTTCTTCTTCTTTTGGCGTTTCCCCTTCGTATTTTTCTTCGTTATCAGTATTTCTATAAATGGTATATCTTGCACGTGACGACTTACAACTATTTTGTCATTAACCAATATCTGTATACCCTATTAATATTAATTCCTTTTTCGGCCTTTGGATTTAGCTTTGAATATCTGCATGCCTCGGGAATTCGTACAAAAGCAGTGCTTCCATATAAGTGTAAGTTTGAAACATCAGCCCTTTTATTAAAAAATATTTCATATGGTGTTTTTCTTATTCTTGTGTTTGCTAATAGGCGATTTCCAATGTAGGCAGCCGTGTAAATACATTCTGGCCAATAAAACTTGTCGACATTTGCCTCTGACAGCAAGCAGCGTGCACGATCCATTATCGTTCTGTTGTGCCTTTCGGCGACTCCGTTCAATTCGTGTGTGTATGCTGGTCCTGGTTTCAAATAAATACCTTCTCGTTTCGCTAATTCATCAAAGTTTTTGTTAAGATATGATTCTCTTCCATTGTCACATCGAATTTCTTTAATACTTTTTCCAGTTTGATTTTTTACTAATTTCCTAATATACCTAATGAAGCAATAAAAAACATCACTTTTTTGTTTTATGCAATACACAACAGCAATTTTACTGAAATCATCTATAAAAGACACAAAGTATTTCTCACCATTATGACCTGTCTGAGTTATTGGACCATGGACATCTGTATGGACTATTTGTAACAAATCATTTGCTCTTGTACGTTTGTTTTTAAATTTCAAATTTGTCATTTTATTCTCCGGACAAACTTCGCATTTTATAAATTCGTTTTCGAGTTTCACCGGTGTTCCATTTAGCAGCTGAGCTTCACACAAATATTTTAAATCTCTAAAATTTGTGTGACAAGGTATATATCTATGCCATTTTTCTATATTTGAAATTCCCATTGAACTAGTGTACGTACTTGTTTTCTTATTCTCAAGTCTGGCAACTTCTCCATTTAATTCAAAGAGTTTATTTCTTTTAACAGCAATAGCAATGAGTTTTTCTTTCGAATTACAAATTTTATTGTAATTCATTGTCTTTCTCAAACATTATTTTTAATTGTTTTGATTTACAAATACAAGAGACACTTAGTAAGTTTTGTTTCATTTCTGGTACATAGTATATACATTTTTAATCTTTATTTCCTCCGACTTATCATTAATGTTAATCATTACATTACCAATTTTTCCAGATATTAGTTTAAAACCATCACCAACTTTAATATCAACCGGGTTTTGTAGATTTTTGGATTCATAAAAGTACTCATCTGTGTTTATTATGTGATCTGAGCAACCACTATCTAGTAGCCATTTAATATTTCTACTTCTTCTATTTTGCTACTTTTCATTACTTCAACCTTGAATGAATTGTAATTTCTACTGTCATCTAGACTCGAATTTCCAGCCACTTTTCTATCGTGTCTATTTTGTATATGTTTGAAAAGGTTGCATTTTGTAATAATTATTAAAGTTTTCTGGGCAGTAACGTTGGATGTGCCCTGACTTATTACACTGACTTAACATACCGCTTCAGTAGTCGTTGCACTGCTATGCTGATTATCCTTTGAATTGAGATACTTGTTCTGATTGCGTTGTACGTGTCGAAACCTATGACCTCTAGGATTTTTAGTTAAATTTGAACTAAAAGTGCAAGTGTAATTTCTGCTGTACTCAAAGTAGTAACTCTTACCGTTTCTCTTTTGATACTCTAACAGTAATTTAGATTTTACATACTCAACTGTTTTCTCCTTCGTTGGCAGTGCATCAATAATATCAACAATACGTGAGAAGTTAACGTTAATAACAGATAATTCAATTTATCCTCTTCATTCACAGTCTCACCAGTATTTTTGAGCCTATTTATATGCGTTTCAAATTCGTTAAAGAAGTCACTTGGATTTTCACCTTCTTTCAGTTTTAATTCTAACAATCTTCTTTTACACAATAGCTTTACTGCACTGTTTTTAACTAGATAAATTTCGTCAAGCTTTGCAATCATATTTTTCGCAGTCGTTTCTGATATTATTAATTCTAACTGAGTGTTTGAAATACTGTTTACGATGTAACTTTTTGCTTTAATTTCCTTTTTTATTCCAATCTTCGACTCTTATTTCAGCCGGTCTTTCATCATGTAGAATAACCTCGTTACAGTCTTTCATTTCTAAAAATAAATTTAGCCTGAATTTCCAGTTCCATAAAATATTTGTAACATGAAATCGTCCTTTTTTTCACTTGCCATGCTTCAAACTTAGGTTATCTTCCTTTCACAACTAAATTTCTTTTCTTTACTGTTAACGAACAAACCACGGACCTCTGCTACCATGTTAAAATACTGTTTATATTATTTATTATAATGAATCTTGTTACAAAACAAACACACTTATTTTCCATTGTGAAAAGAAAACTTAAAAACTAAAAGAACATTCCTCGACGTGTGCTTCTCTCACAAACACACACACAAACACACATGCGCGCGCACACACTCCTAAACACTAAAGAAACTAACGAATTTTAAGTCATATTTCTAACAATAACAGTAACAGTTTATAAAAAAATAACGAATTTCCACAGATGCATAGAAATGCATATCAATAATGTACTGAATTAGGCGAATCGAATAATGTATAACTCACCCCGATCCGTGAACGGGCCTAGCGTTTGCTAGGAATATAATGTTCCATAACTTTTCAACAAAGTCTAAAATTTTTCCCAAGGGTTTTTGAATACCTATACACTGTATAGATATCCTGTTTCCTTCAACCGAACGACACGTGTCCCTAAAAAATATATTTATAAAGTAAGTCGGTCAAGTAGGAAGAATATTCAGATATTTAAGAATATGAATATATTGGTAAAAATATCCATTCCTCTTACCTTTATGTCCTGTGTATTGGATAATATAGATTTACATACTTTTACCGCTGAATTCGAAATTCTGAACTAAACATAGGTACAGGACTCGTAAAAACCGTTTTTTATTCTTTTTATAGTTTTATCTGTTTTCCAAAAAACAACCAATTAAATTAAGTTGCAAGAATGCAAAAGCGATAAAACTTACAGAGGCTTTAATAGAAAATTATAAAACAAAATGTTTACTTAAGACTTTACCTTTTGTAAAAACCGGCGATATTGACTGTGTGTGTGTAAATCGTCGTACGTTCGTGCCCGGTGCAGTAAAACACGTGCATCGATCTAGGTTACGTACGTTCCTCACGTGCCACTTTCTCAATCTATACTTTTACATAAAAATTACTTAGAAAATCACTCCTACTCCTCATTTGGACAGAATTTTTACTTTCATGATTTTAGCGAAAAGTCGTTTTCCTGCTCGGGGAACACATATGTACAGGGTGTTCGGCCACCCCTGGGAAAAATTTTAATGGGGGATTCTAGATGCCAAAATACGAAAATACAGACGAAAATCAAGAATACCAATTTGTTGATAGAGGCTACGTTGAAAAGTTATTAACAATTAAACTCAAAAATTTCAAATCGTTCTGGAAAAATTGTTATCGGTTGCGGGGGTCAATTGCAATCATTTTTGGTGAATACACATACCTCCGAAATCTTACCCACTTTCGAGATAAAAATTCGAGAATGTGTGAAATTTTTTCGATGGAAAAGAAAAATTTCAAATCGTTTTGGAAAAATTGTTATCGGTTGCGGGGGTTACTTACAACCATTTTGGGTGAATCGTCATACCCCCCTAATCATGCGCATTTTCGAGAAAGAAATTCAGTACGGGCGGAACTTTAAACGTTAATAACTTTTTAATAAAGCCTCCATTAACAAATTGGTATTCTTGATTTTCGTCTTACTTTGGTCTCTAGAATCCCCTGGGAGAAATTGTAATGGGAGATTCTAGAGGTTAAAGTAGGATGAAAATCAAGAATACCAATTTGTTGATGGAGTAATACGATACTAAACAAGTTATTGACGTTTAAAGTTCCGCTCTTACTTTCGAATGTTTTTCTCGAAAATGCGCAGGATTTCGTATGTGGTATGTCTATTCACCGAAAATAATTGTAATTGACCCCCGAAACCGAAAGTAATTTTTTCAGAACGATTTGAAATTTTCTTTTTCTTTCGTCGAAAAATTTAGGCACTGTCTGTCGATTTTTCTTAAAAATTCCTTTCTGATTTTTATTCAGTTTGTAAAATAGTTGTTTAATAATACTCTTTGTGTAGGTACCCATGAGCTCTACTCGCGAAAAAAAACGTTTCATTGGAATATATTCACTATTCACTATATCAGTAGGAGTTGCGGGGGCTGTTTGAAAATTTGACCAGTTATATGGGATTTTTCTCACTTTACGGGGTCAAGGAACAACTTTTCCAACATCTCTACATATTCTCCATTAAAATATGCGTTGTGTTGCTGTTTGAAACATTAAAATCGTTCAATCCGGCTGTCGACCAAAAAAAAAAAATGCTTGTAACTGACCCCTGCAACGAAAACTAATTCTTCCAAGACGATTCGAAATTCTTTTTTACTTGAATTTTTTTTGTCGAAACTGAGTAGGATTTCGGGGGTACGATTCTAACTGACCTCCGCGACCAAAAATAATTTTTTCAGAACGATTTGAAATTTTTTTATTTAATGTTATTAATAACTACTTTTTAACGAAACCTCAGTCGAAAAATTGATATTCTTAATTTTCGTCTTATTTTGGCTTCTAGAATCTCCCATTAAAATTTTTCCCAGGGGTGGCCAAACACCCTGTATATATTAAATCAATATTAATGAAATTACACCTTGACCGAATTCATTTCAATCCCCCCACACTAATACATATATTGTGTGTAGCCCATAAATGGTTGAGAATGGAGTCACCTTTCCTATACTGGTATTATTAGATGGTCGCAGGTCCTGCATAAATTTCAATTTACATAATTTTTGTTTTGAGTAAACTCATTTTACTTTTTTGTATATTACCTAATGCAACTCATATTTTCCAGCCATGCGATGTAGGAATATTTAGACGATTAAAAGTTGCATGGCGAAAGGTAGTACAGGAACATAGACAAAGTACGTAGGTAGACTAAACCCATTACGAAGGTGAATTTCGCACCAATATATATATCATACCATATATAAATTCCATGAAGAAGGAAATGCTTTTAAAGCTTGTGGTGGCCTATGACCGTTTAACTCAAATACAATTTACTAGACAAAACGTATTTCAGAAAGAAGAAAATAAATTAGAATTCATGTCGCCAGATGAAACTGACATCAATGACAGCAATATAGGTAGTTTTACATAGCATTCAAGAGCATATTCCAGATGATCTGAGAGGGGAACAATTTTCTTTTCTATATAGAAAATATTAAAATAGAATCGGGACACAACTAAGACACAACACAAGACACAACTCGCAGAGAGAAAGCACTGCTGATGTTCAACGCAGTGCAGTTCATAGTAACAGTAAAACCAATACCAGTGTAGAAGACTAATTTAACAACGTTTCGCTAGAAGAAACTAATATATGATATACTGATCATTAATTAACTTTAATATTTCATGACAATGATGCTTTTACTTTTTTCTAATGGGAATTGTTTTGTTTCCGATGGTACTGAAATCAAACTACATTAATTCTACAACGTTACTTTACTTATTTTCTCGTAAAGACAAAGATTCTTCAGAATCTATTCTGGATAAACATTATCAACATTATCAAAAGATTGAAAAAACAACAAAGAAAAGAAAAGAAAAGAAAAGAAATATAGAAAGAATGTGTGCAATCAAAGTTACATCAAAGACATGAAAATAGGCTCAGCTTGAAAAAATAGAAGCAATTGATAACCAGGAAAAAGAAAAACAAAGAATGAAAGAAGAACGATTAGAAAAGAAAAAAACAAGCCGAGAAATTAAAAGAAGAAAAGCTATTGAAAAAAGAAAGAAAAACAGAAAAATGAAAAGGAAAAGGAGAAAGAAAAGCAAGACGAAGAGAAGGAGAAATGTAAAACTCAAACTAAAAATAAAAATAAAGTTAAGAACGTGAAAAGAAAATAATAAATAATATTATTGTGTTGTTTTTACAGGGTGAATGTAGTAACTGAACCAGGTGGTTATGACTATGCAACATTTTTATTAGCATCTTTTTCAAACTCCACTTGGAACAACACTGTACGTATGTATGTATGGGATTATCAGGAACCGTGTTTGTTCGTTAATCGGCACACTCGTATTTATTTCGTTAAACACAGTCACACCTACTACGTACTTTTCTTCAATCTTTCTCTCTTCCGTGCTGTCTTTTCTCGCTTTCTGGGTTATTCACCCATCAGCTGTTCGGCCGTACGCTCGCCGCGTGTTGACGGCTTTTTCGGCGGTAACCGTCTTCGCTCGTGCAAGCTCGTGGACAGCGAACGATTCGCTGTTCGACCAAAAATTCGTGTGCGATTTAATAATTTTCAACTGCACGGTTCCCTACATACAGGGTGTTCGGCCATCCATGGGAAAAATTTTAATGGGGGATTCTAGAGGTCAAAATAAGACGAAAATCAAGAATACCAATTTGTTGATGGAGGCACTATTAAAAAGTTATTAATGTTTAAAGTTCCGCTCGTACTGAATTTTTTTCTCGAAAATGCGCAAGATTACGGGGGTATGTCTATACATAAAAAATGATTGTCACCGACCCTCGCAACTGAAAATAATTTTTCACAGAACGATTTGAAATCTTTCTTTTTCATCGAAAAATATAGGCACCCGATTAGATTTTCGGTAAGGAATTTTTTTCTCGAAAGTGCGTAGGATTTCAGGGGTATGTGTAATGACCAAAAATGATTGTAATTGACCCCTGTAACCGAAAATAATTTTTTTAGAACGATTTGAAAAATTTGTTTTTCGCCGAAAAATATCAACACATACTCGAATTTTTTTCTCGAAACTGAGTAGGATTCCGAATATATGTCTATTCACTAAAAATGCTTGTAATTGACCTCCGCAGCCGAAAATAATTTTTCTGGAACGATTTGAAATTTTTGAATCAAAATGTTAATAACTTTTTAACGAAGCCTCCATCAACAAATTGGTATTCTTGATTTTCGTCTTAGTTTGGCCTCTAGAATATCCTATTAAAATGTTTCTCAGGGCTGGCCGAACACCCTCTATACTACTATGTTTACTAGATCCTGGGTTTTTCTCGGGTTTGAATCACGTAGTAATGTGGTACCACACAGAAACAGTCCATTAAACCCGGATTCGGACAGTATTTTGGAGGATAACACTGGTGAGGCTTGGGTTTCGTCTGGGTTATGTCCGCACCTGGCTCATGATTTTGCCATCTTCGCATACTTGTTGGCCAGATCCTGGGGTTTTTTCGTGTTTGAATCACGTAGTAATGTGGTAACAAACTGAAGCAGTCAATAAAACCTGGTTTCGATCAATATTTTAGAGGATAACACCGGTTAGGTCTGGGTTAGGTCTGGGATATGCGCGCATCTGGCTTATACTTTCACCTTTTTCGCAAACTTGTTGGCCAGATCCTGGGTATTTTCCGTGTTTGAATCACGTAGTAATGTGGTAGCACACTGAAGCAGTCAATTAAACCTGGTTTCGATCAATATTTCAGAGGATAACGCCGGTTAGGTCTGGGTTAGGTCTGGGTTATGCCCGCACCTGGCTCATGATTTTGCCTTCTTCGCATACTTGTTGGCCAGATCCTGGGTTTTTTTCGTGTTTGAATCACGTAGTAATGTGGTAACACACTGAAGCAGTCAATTAAACTTCGTTTCGCTCAGTATTTTAGAGGATAACACCGGTTAGGTCTGGGTTAGGTCTGGGTTATGCCCGCATCTGGCTCATGATTTTGCCTTCTTCGCATACTTGTTGGCCAGATCCTGGGTTTTTTTCGGGTTTGAATAACGCAGTAATGTGGTACCACACTAAAGCAGTCAATTAAACCTGGTTTCGATCAATATTTTAGAGGATAACACCGGTTAGGTCTGGGTTAGGTCTGGGTTATGCCCGCATCTGGCTCATGATTTCGCCATTTTCGCAAACTTGTTGGCCAGATCCTGGGTTTTTTTCGTGTTTGAATCACGTAGTAATGTTGTACCACACTGAGGCAGTCAATTAAACCTGGTTTCGATCAATATTTCAGAGGATAACACCGGTTAGGTCTGGGTTAGGTCCGGGAAATGCACGCATCTGGCTCATGATTTCGCCTTTTTCGCAAACTTGTTGGCCAGATCCTGGGTTTTTTCCGTGTTTGAATCACGTAGTAATGTGGTAATTCACTGAAGCAGTCAATTAAACCTGGTTTCGATCAATATTTTCGAGGATAACACCGGTTAGGTCTGGGGTAGGTTTTTGTTATGCCCACATCTGGCTCATGATTTTGCCTTCTTCGCAAACTTGTTGGCCAGATCCTGGGTTTTTTTCGCGTTTGAATCACGTAGTAATGTGGTAACACACTGAAGCAGTCAATTAAACCTGGTTTCGATCAATATTTTGGAGGATAACACCGGTTAGGTCTGGGTTAGGTCTGGGTTATGCCCGCATCTGGCTCATGATTTTGCCTTCTTCGCATACTTGTTGGCCAGATCCTGGGTTTTTTTCGTGTTTGAATCACGTAGTAATGTGGTAACACACTGAAGCAGTCAATTAAACCTGGTTCCGATCAATATTTTAGAGGCTAACACCGGTTAGGTCTGGGTTAGGTCTGGGTTATGCCCGCATCTGGCTCATGATTTTGCCTTCTTCGCATACTTGTTGGCCAGATCCTGGGTTTTTTTCGTGTTTGAATCACGTAGTAATGTGGTAACACACTGAAGCAGTCAATTAAACCTGGTTTCGACGAATATTTTAGAGGATAACACCGGTTAGGTCTGGGATACGCGCGCTTCTGGCTTATACTTTCGCCTTTTTCGCAAACTTGTTGGCCAGATCCTGGGTTTTTTCCGTGTTTGAATCACGTAGTAATGTGGTAACACACTGAAGCAGTCAATTAAACCTGGTTTCGATCAATATTTCAGAGGATAACACCGGTTAGGTCTGGGTTAGGTCCTGGTTATGCCCGCATCTGGCTCATGATTTTGCCTTCTTCGCATACTTGTTGGCCAGATCCTGGGTTTTTTTCGTGTTTGAATCACGTAGTAATGTGGTAACACACTGAAGCAGTCAATTAAACCTGGTTTCGATCAATATTTCAGAGGATAACACCGGTTAGGTCTGGGTTAGGTCTGGGTTATGCCCGCATCTGGCTCATGATTTTGCCTTCTTCGCATACTAGTTGGCCAGATCCTGGGTTTTTTCCGTGTTTGAATCACGTAGTAATGTGGTAACACACTGAAGCAGTCAATTAAACCTGGTTTCGATCAATATTTTAGAGGATAACACCGGTTAGGTCTCGGTTTCGTCTGGGTTATGCCCGCATCTGGCTCATGATTTTGCCTTCTTCGCATACTAGTTGGCCAGATCCTGGGTTTTTTTCGTGTTTGAATCACGTAGTAATGTGGTAACATACTGAAGCAGTCAATTAAACCTGGTTTCGATCAATATTTTAGAGGATAACACCGGTTAGGTCTGGGTTAGGTCTGGGTTATGCCCGCATCTGGCTCATGATTTTGCCTTCTTCGCATACTTGTTGGCCAGATCCTGGGTTTTTTGCGTGTTTGAATCACGTAGTAATGTGGTAACACACTGAAGCAGTCAATTAAACCTGGTTTCGACGAATATTTTAGAGGATAACACCGGTTAGGTCTGGGATATGCGCGCTTCTGGCTTATACTTTCGCCTTTTTCGCAAACTTGTTGGCCAGATCCTGGGTTTTTTCCGTGTTTGAATCACGTAGTAATGTGGTAACACACTGAAGCAGTCAATTAAACCTGGTTTCGATCAATATTTCAGAGGATAACACCGGTTAGGTCTGGGTTAGGTCTGGGTTATGCCCGCATCTGGCTCATGATTTTGCCTTCTTCGCATACGTGTTGGCCACGTGTTGACGATAAAACTGTAAGATATAGGATGAATTAAGTTCCATGTCCCTAAAATTTTCCAAATCATAGATTTAAAAATGATTTAGATATTTAGATGATTTTAGTGTGGGTATTTATACAAGTATGTAAATCTCTATTTATGCATAACATGTTACCCCTAAATGGGCAAGTTAATGAATTATACATGGGGAGGCCAGCCGATCACAGGGTGGGGAGCAAGAAGTGCTCCCCCCCCTCCCGGAAGGAGAGGAAGAGGCGGGCTGCACCGGCTCCGGTGCCGAGGGCGGTGGCATCGTCCTCGATGGAGGTGGACGGTGCTACGGGGACGGACGGCCGGGAGGAGGCTGGCGTGGCCATTAATTAATGCCGCCCCGCCTCCTCCTCCAGGCCAACCTCAACCACTGCCGCGCGGCACAGGACTTGATGTCCCAAGTCCTCGCGGAGTGGGGGGTTGGCCTGGCGGTCGCCGCCGAGCCGTACCGCGTCCCTGATCACCCTCATTGGGTGGGCGACGCGGACGGCTTGGTGGCGACGGTATGGGGAGGGGGCGACGGGTCCCCACCGTTCTCCTTGTTGGAGCGCGGTCGGGGATTCGTCGCCGTGGACTGGGGGGGAGTCGCTGTGGTGGGGTGCTACATTTCGCCCCGTAGCGGTCACGCTGCGTTCGAGCTGTACTTGGCCGAGGTCGCGGCATGCGTGCAGCGCTACGCGGCCCGGCCGGTGCTGGTCCTGGGGGATTTTAATGCCAAGTCGGTGGCTTGGGGATCCCCCAGGACCTCCGTTCGCGGCGGGATCCTGGGCGATTGGGCGGCGGGGCTCGACCTCCGGGTATTGAACCGGGGGTCGGAGCACACATGCGTGCGGCGATATGGGGGGTCCATCGTGGATGTTGGATTCGCGACCCCCAACGCCGTGCGCATGGTGTCGGGTTGGCACGTGGTCGCGGGGGCAGAGACACTCTCCGATCACCGGTACATCCGGATGGAGGTCTCTGCCGCCGCGAGTGCATCCCGACACGGCCGCCTGCGTGGCACCCCACCACGCCGCTGGGCGTTTCGGCGCCTGGACAAGGACGCCCTGATGGCAGCTGCCCTCGCTGCAACTTGGCCGCAGGGAGCGGCCGAGTTGCCGAGCATAGAGGAGGAGGTCGCCCGGCTCGGAGCATTGGTCGCGGGTATTTGCGACGCGGCGATGCCTCGGGTCGGGCGGGCTTCTCCTCGCCGGGCGGTGTACTGGTGGTCGGACGCGATCGCGGAGTTGCGAGTCGCGACTGTCCGCGCCCGACGCCAGTACACCCGCGCGCGCCGTCGTCAACGTACAGGCGACGGCGTGGCGCGAGCGAGGGCAGCTGATGACCTGTATGGAGCATACCGCGTGGCGCGGGTTGCTCTGCAGGTCGCCATCAAACGGGCCAAGACCCAGGCATGGAAGGAGCTCCTCCAGACCCTTGATGACGATCCATGGGGGCGCCCATATAAGGTGGTGCTGAATAAGCTCCGCCCGTGGGCGCCACCCGTCACCGAGGGTCTTGACCCCCGGCTGCTGGAGGACGTGGTCAATACACTCTTCCCAATTGGGGAGAGGGGACCGCGTCCTCCGGCGGCGGCGGCTGTCCCAGTGGAGTGGACGGCCGAGCTGGGGGTCACGCAGGAGGAGCTGGCAGCGGCCATCAGACGGCTCGGGGTTCGTAACACGGCCCCGGGTCCGGATGGTGTGCCCGGCCGGGTTTGGGTCTTGACCCAGGGCGTCCTTGGGGCCGACCTCAGGCGGTTGTTCGACCGCTGCCTGAGGGACGGGCGATTCCCCCCCAGTTGGAAGGTGGCGAGGATGGTCCTCCTCCGGAAGGAGGGTCGGCCCGCGGAGTCTCCCTCCGCATACCGGCCCATTTGTCTCCTCGACGAGGTGGGCAAGCTCTTCGAGCGTGTGATTGCTGCCCGCCTCGTCGAGCACCTGTCGCGGGGTGATCCCGGTCTGGCCGACTGCCAGTTCGGTTTCCGGGGGGGCCGATCGACTATCGACGCGATAGGTCGTGTGAGGGCCCTCTCGGAGGCGGCCGTCTCCCGGGGAGGGGTGGCATTGGCAATATCCTTGGATATTGCCAATGCCTTTAACACCCTCCCCTGGGAAGGGATAAGGAGGGGACTCGAATATCATCGAGTCCCCCCTTGTCTCAGGGCGGTCGTCGGGGATTATCTCCGCGGCAGGTGGATCGAGTATCCGGGCCGGGATGGTGATATGCGGAGGGAGGTGTACTGCGGTGTTCCGCAGGGGTCGGTCCTCGGGCCACTCCTGTGGAACATCGCGTACGACTCGGTGTTGCGGGCCGGCCTCCCCGACGGCGTCAGCACGGTGTGTTATGCGGATGACACACTGGTGCTGGCCGTCGGGGCGCACTGGGGGAGGGCCATGCGTCGCGCGGAGGAGGGGTCGCAACGCGTCGTCGACCGGATCAGGGGGATGGGGATGACGGTGGCGGTCCATAAGACTGAGGTGATTGCGTTTCATTCACCTCGGCAGGATCCGCCACCCCCTCTGATTCGGGTGGGTGGGGCTGACATCGAGGTGAAGCCCCAGATCAGGTATCTAGGGCTGATCCTCGATAGCCACTGGCGTTTCGAGAAGCATTTCCGCTGCCTGGTCCCCCGGTTGGAAAGGATGGTTGCGGCTCTGGGCCGGATCCTGCCCAACCTGGGGGGCCCGGCGGGCCGAGTTCGTCGCCTCTATGTGGCAATGTTCCAGTCGGTGGTCCTATACGGGGCCCCCGTCTGGGCGGACGACCTGGCTGCCTCTCGGCGCAGCATGACTATGCTGCGTCGGGTGCAGAGGCGCATGGCGCTCAGGGTCGTCCGCGGGTATCGGACCATGTCACATGAGGCGGCGACGGTTCTAGCGGGGATGCCGCCCATGGACCTGCTCGCGCGGTCGCACGCGGTGATGTACCGGCACCGCGTCGACCGTCGCGCGGGGGTGGGGGCGGTCCCGGGCGGGCAGGAACCTGCTTGGGGCGATTTGAAGCGCCAGGCCCGGCAGTCCGTGTTGCTCGCGTGGCAGGAGCGGCTGGCTCTGCCAACCGCGGGGCACCGGACTGTCGGGGCTGTTCGGCCACTCCTGAAGGAGTGGCTGGACAGAGGCCATGGCAGCCTCACCTACCGGCTGGCACAGGTATTTTCCGGGCATGGCAGCTTCGGAAGATACCTGTGCCGGATAGGGAAGGAGCCGACGGCGCGTTGCTGCCACTGCGACGCTGAGCAGGACACGGCGGATCATACCCTGGAGGTATGCCCCGCGTGGGAGGGGGAGCGCCGTGTCCTGGTCGGCGTCGTCGGGCGGGATGTCTCGCTGCCGGGCGTGGTGCGCGCCATGCTCGGCAGCGAGGAGAAGTGGAGGGCCGTGGCCTCCTTCTGCGAGAACGTAATGTTGCAGAAGGAGGCCGCGGGGAGGGAGCGCGAGCTTCAGCGGCGCACTGAAGCTCGCGCTCGTGCGGTGGCCCGAGGTCGTCGCCCGGTCGCGAGGCGTCGCGGGCGGCCGCCTCGGCGTGGCGGATGACCTAGGCTGGGAGGGGGGTCCTGAGGGGACCCTCCTCCCGCCAGGCGGCGCCGGGTCGGACCGGTTGGGGGTAGGAGTGCCTCCCCCTACCGGTCCGACGCAAGGGGAGGCACCCTCGGCGGTCTAGCGCGGCCATGAACGCCCGGCCGCCGAGGGGTGGAAACGGGGTCGCGGGCGGTTGCGAGTTGGGGCTCGCAGCCGCCACTAAACGCGGCCCCGGGACGGATAGCGGCGGGATGGAGTGGCCCCGTCCCGCCGCTATGAGGCAGTGTGTCTACTGGGGGGACCGATTGTCCCCCCGGGGGATGGGCGCGAAAGCGCGGGCACGGGGAGGATACCGGAAGAATGCTTCGAGCGATTCCCGGTATCCTCCCAAAGCGTGCCGAAGGGTCACCGTGGGGTTTTTAGTGGGTAGGTCCCGCGCCTGTCGTTGTACGGGCGCGGGGAATCCCACACACCCCTCCCACCTCTCCCCAAGGAGGTGGGAGGGAGTCTTTCGAAGATTTTCCCCACGACAAAAAAAAAAAAAAAAAAAAAAAAAAAGTTAATGAATTATATACATGTTAATTGTATAATAATAACCCTTTGTTCCTCATAAAAATTCATAACTGAATTGCTATCATTCTAAAAAAATCCATCCCAAAATATATTGTCAAAACTAGTAATAAATTATTTGAACAAGGTGATAACAGATTTGAAATATTTAATAAAATTTAAATACCAGTAGTATTAATAAAAGATAATATTAATACTGTTTAAATATCGCGTGAGTCCGAGACGGAGAAACTCGGCCGCGATGCCCGTATCTATATTGAATTCGCGGAATTCTAGATGGTTGTGCTGACGTGGAAATTTTCCATCGTTCAGTTTTGTATACCGCGGCTATTTACGTGGTTTTTCCAGTTAGCTTCACGGGAATTCTCGAGTTTTGAGAGAAATTCTAGGAATTGTGTTGCTAGCGACGAGAAAGAGAGAGAAACGAGATCTATCGAAGAAAGGTCGATAGACGAAACGCGGCAGCGCCGCACCGTGGCCACGCAGCGAGGAGCTGCCCGGGGCCCAGCAGCGCGATGCGTCGCTAACCAGTACTGCGCCTGCGCGACGGAGCCAGCCGGGGCCGTGGCTGCTTGCAGATCGTCACGCTTGAGTACTGAGCCGTCGGTGATCCAGAGCAGACCTATTTACGATCTCGCTCCGGTTTTCAATCGAAGCTCAGAAGAGTGTGAGCTAAGCTCGCTCTTAAATAGAAACAGCAAGTGGACAGCGTAATAATTTGGTGGAAAATCTCGTCATCGTGACTTGAGATTTTCCCAGAGATAGGACAATCTGCCTGTTGTTGTAGCGATCGCACGGCACGCCGGGTGTGAAGCGATCGTAGACGCAGGAGTGTGATTGAACGTTGCCGGTCGTGGATGCGACTGCGACGTTGGAGACTCGGTGTCGATCGCCTTGAGTCTTCTTCCAATTATCCGGTTAGAGCTACTGGAAGGCTGATACTGATATACTAGTATCGCCTGGTGGTAGTTCACCGTTTGTAGAAGTCGTAGGAAACCCACTGAAGCCACCCGTCCTGTGTACCGTAGAGAGTACACCGACCGGTGGGGTGGAAAGTTTCACCGACCAGTCTGGAGCTATACGGCGTAGGAGCAACCGGAAGGTAGATATTCAGGAAGGATATCACCTCGTGGTGTTCTCCGTGCATCGGGCTTCGGAGAACCCGTTCCAATATACCGTCGTGAGGGGACAATAAGTAGAGCCTAAGCGTACGGTGGAGCAAAGGGTTCGAAGAGCCTTCCTCCCACCTCTACACCTACTACCAGCTGTGAGTCGACCACACTGGGCTGTAAAAGTAGGGTGGTTAGGTTAGCAGGGGAATTTCGTCCTAATCTGGCGAGCCGCAGGCCAGTTCCTCGAACTAAAGGAGCCGCCGTCGAGGCCGCTACGGCTGGCTGTCGGGCATTCCTGGCTGAAAGGAATCGCTGGCTAGGCAGCTGCGTAGGCAGGCCGCAGGTCCCTCCTGAGGAGCAGCTGACGAGGGAGCCGAACCAGGACAAGACGTCCTCTTGCGTAGGTGGTGTCCAGACGCCACTCGCACGGTGAGCGTGCTCGCGGGATATAGCCTCTTGGAGCCTTACAACCTCCATTTGGTTTCCCGTCCGTGGCATTGCGAGAGCGAACCCGGTAGATAGGAGGAGATCTTCATCTACCCGGTTGTGCACGTCGGTGAGATCGTAAAAAACGAATCTCATCGACCAGAAAGAATATACAGTCCACTGGTTAGAGCGCTAAATTGCCAGGCAGCTCTCCCCTCCAAACACACTAGACTGTCGCTGGAGCGCGAGATAAGCAGCTGACGCGCGCGTTAACGTGTAAGCTGTCCGCAAAATATTCACACTTTGCTGTACAATTGTGTTACAGAAGGCCTCCACCAAGGTAAATGAATTAGGAGAAAGCAAAGAGGAGACCGGCCGGAAAAGTGAGCCGTGTTTTCCGCAATTTTTGTTTTCCTTTTTATTTATTTTGACATTTTTAGTTTTGTAATACATTATATTTTGTAAAATAAATTTAACTTTTTTTGTAAAAGTTGTAACTGTTTCTCTACCTGTCTGTTCCCTCATCCGGACCCACGTTAAAGTCCCTTAGTACTTTAACATTTGGTCCTTCGAGCCGGATTCGAGGTAGAAAAGACAGTAAAGAGTGAGAATTACGTTTACGTAAGTTGTTACTTACGGGGCGAATTTCGAGTCGATTTTCAATCCTCGAACAACACAATCACCATGGCATTGTCCAGAGAGGCCGGTCGTAGCGAAATCGAAATCGATTTCGATGACCTGACCTCCCGATTTGAAGCGATGTCACGGTCGATTGCTAATTTAAAGAAACGCGGTCGAGCTCAATACAATGAGATACTTCTCAAGTCGAAGCTCGACTCTGTATCCGAACAGTACAAGGAAGCTGTTGATCAGTATTTGGCTGTTCGGAGGAAATATCCACCTGCGAAGTGCGAATTAAGCAACTTCGTGATCAAGGGTGGACTTGAAGCATGGGAGACGATGTTCATGGAGTTCCAGGCGTACGTTGCCGCGGAGCTGACCAAACTCGCCGAGGATCAGAAAACCTCGGTGTCGTCCGTCAGCCAGCACGATGTTGCCATTGAACTCCCAAAGCAACGTCTCCATAGATTTGGCGGGGATCCTCGTAAATGGAACCATTTTGAGGATCTGTTCACCGCTAGTGTGATAGAGAACCCGAGGCTTTCAGATGTGCATCGACTGCAGTATCTGAACGCCTGTGTGGAAGATCAGGCACTGGCGGCGATCGCACACCTGGAAATTACCGAGGGTAATTTCGAGGTAGCGTGGCGAACCCTGAAAGAGCAATTCGGGCTGCCACGTATTGTGATCGCCAACCTAATTGATCAGTTGACCAAAATGAAGACGATTAAGAAGGATGACCTGACTAGCTTACAACAGGTCACCATCGTCTTCAAACAGGCTTTCGCTGTTTTTGAAAAACAGGGCACTTACCGAGAGCAGCGAGATTGGCTGCTCGCCCATGCGATCAAAAGCAAGCTTGAAGGGTCTCTCAACTTAGAGTGGGAAATGTCCCAGAAGCTCTCCACAAAATTCCCTTCGTTTAACGAGTTAGTGGAATTTCTGGAGGTGCATGCTCGAGCCATCACCATGGTGAACGGAGGACAGAGCAAAGCTGAGAAAAATATCCCACCGAAATCCAAGGTGCGGAGTCACAACGCCGTGATGGAAAGCCATCAAGATTCAGGCGAGAATTGCAAGTTTTGCGAGCTCAAGCACGGAATAGTACACTGTCGTGCTTTTCTGCGCTTGAGGCCTTACCATCGCTTGCAATATGTGAAAGATAATAGGTGGTGCGTGAATTGCATCTCGTCCGGCCATGAGGCTGGGCTTTGTCAATCCGGGCAGGTATGCTATAAATGCAAGGGTAGACACCATACCCTGTTGCATTTGGAGACGTCGGGACGCGAAATCGAACGTCGGAAACCGACGACAGCGATTTCGGGAGAAAGACGTGAGCAAAAGCGGCCTGCAGGCCCAGCGCGCCGGCCATACCAAGCCGAGCGTACGAAAAGCAACGCGCCGCCACCCGCTGCAACACCTCAGGCCGGTACGTCGCATTGTACCGCGACTGGTGCCGACACGCCGAGGTCTGTGCTGCTCGCAACGGCGAAAGTGCGGGTGTATGGGGACCACGGTGCGTCGCGTATCGTACGCGCACTGGTGGACCAGGGGTCAGAGTCGTCTTTTGTCTCCGCAAATTTGACGAATGATCTCAAATTTAAGCGGAGAAAAACTCCAGCCACTGTAACGGGCTTGGGGGGCGGCACTACCCAAAAGATAAGACATAGTGTCGAATTGCGTCTGGGAGCGGTGCAAGGTGACGAACCGACGATGGAGACGAGAGCGTATGTCGTGCATAAGATCACGAATTACGCCTCGCCGTCGACAAGCGTGCTCGAATATGACGCGCTGAGTCACCTGCCGCTCGCAGACCCCGACCCTGCTATCGGTCAAGCGATTGAGGTGCTGATCGGAGCAGACTTGTACGCTCAAGTTATTCGACCTGGTTTTCGTCGAGTAAGTCGTACGGGCCCAATTGCCCAGGAAACCGCATTCGGCTGGATCGTATCCGGTCCGATAAGAGCAGCGGGAAAAATGGGCAAAACCATAAGAACGTTGCACTGCAACATCCTCGAATCGCTGGATACTGCGATTCGAAGGTTTTGGGAAGTCGAAGAAATTCCTTCGGCCTCGGTACGCACGCAGGCAGAAGAGGAATGCGAAGCGTACTTCCGAAACACCGTCACACGAGATGCGACAGGACGATTCGTTGTCCGATTACCTCTCGCCCACCCGAGACCGGATGCAGTACTGGGAGATTCCTTCCGTATTGCTCTCTCCGCTCTCACGAGGCTGAGGAAAAAATTGGATGTTGACCAGAATCTCGTGCGAGAATACAGTGAGTTTCTCGCGGAATATGAAGACCTGGGTCATATGACTCGGATCGAGACCATTGACACAACCAGGCTCTACATTCCGCATCGAGCGGTCATACGAGATGAAAGTGCAACGACTCGTTTGAGAGTCGTTTTCAATGCAACCAGCCGAACTACGGGTGGTAGTTCGCTGAACGACCTTCTGCACGTAGGTCCGAAACTACAGAACGACATCACGTCAGTTTTGACACGATGGCGTTTGTATGAATACGTGTTGGTGGCAGACATTGAGAAAATGTTTCGACAGATTCTCGTCGCCCCACAGGATCGCCGCTATCAGTGCATCCTATGGCGTGCACCCGGTATCGAACAGCTTAGTGCATTCGAGTTAAACACCGTAACTTACGGGACGGCGTGCGCGCCGTATTTGTCCATGAGAACTCTGCTCGAGTTAAAAAATCAGGACGGTCATAAGTATCCCCTGGCCGCTCCGATACTCGAGAAGGACGTTTATGTAGACGATGTATTTATGGGAGCATCCGACACATCCTTATTAGAGCAAATTCGTATTCAAGTTTGCGAGCTCTTACAAGGAGGAGGATTCAATCTGCGAAAATGGGCAGGAAATTCGCCTCAAGTATTGCGCAATATCCCCCAGAGAGCACACTCCCACGCCGTTGACCTCACCTTGTTCGACGATTCCGAATTAAAGGTGCTCGGTTTACGGTGGATACCGTCAGGTGATTATTTTTATTTCAATCTGCAACGGTTTCAGCCGTCTGCAGTGCCGATGACCAAAAGAAATTTGTTCTCGGAAATAGCCAAGTTGTTCGATCCACTCGGCTGGTTATCACCAGTCCTGATTCGTGCGAAGATTTTGATGCAGTCCCAATGGCTGGAGAAAATCCAGTGGGACGATCAAATCTCCGCGAATACGCTAAAGACGTGGAACACGTTTTGCGTGGATTGGGGCAGCTTGAAGAAATTGAAGATCCCTAGATGGATTCATTACGGAGCAGACACAATTTCCGTGGAAATCCATGGATTCTGTGACGCTTCGCTCGCTGCCTACTCAGCAGTTACTTATTTACGAGTGACCGCGATGAACAATGTCATTTCCACGACATTGATAATGGCGAAAACGCGAGTAGCACCAATTAAAACGCAGTCGATTCCTGTTCTGGAATTGAATGGCGCGGTATTGCTCGCCGAGCTTATAGTGCACGTGGAAAGGTCACTTTCGTTGAAAGTCGATAGAATAATCTGTTGGACAGATTCCACGATTACACTAGCTTGGTTGAGAAAGCATGCCTCCACATGGAAGGTTTTAATAGCCAACCGTGTGTCGAAAGTCCAGACACTTCTTCCCAAGGCTGAATGGAGGCACGTTCCCACACGATCCAATCCCGCGGATTTAAATTCGCGAGGAGTGGACGCAGCGGAACTTCTTCAATCAAAATTGTGGATTTCTGGACCGTCTTGGCTTAAACAATCGGAGGATTGTTGGCCAAAATCACCTTCGGCAGTTGAGACCGAAGAAGGTAAGCGCACAGTGCATGCCCATGTAACCACTCCGAAAACGGAATGGGAGTTTGTATTCCGGTTTTCGAACTGGCATAAACTACTTCGCGTAACCGCTTACTGTCTCCGACTGAGGAGACC
Organism: Colletes latitarsis; assembly: GCF_051014445.1. Lineage (NCBI taxonomy): Eukaryota > Metazoa > Arthropoda > Insecta > Hymenoptera > Colletidae > Colletes > Colletes latitarsis. The sequence goes on along the minus strand of NW_027488373.1, from coordinate 302,202 downwards.
GCTGCACGGTGAACGCAGACTGTATGCTGATAAGCATGTGGAAGCGGCTGAGATGCAGCTTGCAACCGAACGAGTTGCTCGCTATCTACAGCGTACACACTTTGCAAAAGAGTACCGGTGTTTAAAAGAACGCCGGGAAATTCCGTTAAAATCCCCGCTGAAAAGTTTAAACCCTTTTCTCGACGACAAAGATGTTTTGAGAGTCGGGGGAAGACTGGTGAATGCCGTATTAACATGGGAAACAAAGCACCCCATAATCCTGCCGAGACATCACGTATCTACGTTGATTATAAGGCAGTGCCACGTGGACACGTTGCATGGGGGCTTGCAATTAACCATGTATACCGTAAGGCAAAAATTTTGGATCCTTGGCTGCCGAAACGCGGCACGAACGATCATCCACGAATGCATGCGATGCGTGAGATGGAGGGCAAAAACCTCCACGCAAATCATGCAGGATTTGATTCCGGAGCGTTGCTGCGAGGCGAGAGTTTTTTCAAACTGCGGAATAGATTACGCGGGACCCTTTCGAGTCCGTGATTCCGCCGGTCGAGGAAAAACAGCCCATAAGGCATACATTGCAGTTTTCGTCTGCTACGCGACAAAAGCTGTTCATATAGAACTCGTCCACGATTATACGACGAGTGCTTTTCTGGCCGCACTGGATCGGTTTATAGCACGAAGGGGGGTTCCGTCCTGTATTTTCAGTGACAACGGAACTAACTTTGTCGGTGCCGATCGAGAATTACGCGAAAATTTCAAGGCAGTGTATGATACACCAGAAATGCGTAGTAAATGCGGTCAGAAAGGAATAAGGTGGAAATTCAACCCACCGAGTGCACCTCATTTTGGAGGCATGCAGGAGGCCGGGGTGAAATCGGTGAAATATCACCTAAAACGCACTCTGGGCGAATTCACTCCTACCAGCGAGGAAATGCAGACTCTACTCTGTAAGATCGAGGCGAGTTTAAACTCTCGGCCGATCGCTGCTATGAGTGATAGTCCAGATGATTATGCCCCGCTAACACCGGGCCATTTTCTAGTCGGCGGTCCATTAAATGCACTTCCGACAAAGTCCGTGGAAACTGAGCATACCTCACGTCTTACACGTTGGAGGGCGATTCAGAAGTTTCACGAACAAATCTGGAAACATTGGTCGCGTGATTATCTCACGCAACTTCAAAACCGGTATAAATGGCGTACTGTCCAAGAACAACTAAAAATCAACGATCTGGTTTTAGTGCAGAATCCTCTGCTTCCCCCTAATCAATGGGATATGGGACGAATAGAAGAGGTTTATTCGGGACAGGATGGGCACGCGCGTGTTGTTAAAATACGCACGGCGAAATCTGCTTTTACACGACCAATTACTCGGTTGTGTAAATTGCCTGTGGATTTTTCCACGGTAGCGACAAATGGCAACGTCGCTGTCGAGGAAACATAGGAAATACAGCATCAATCGGGCAAGGATATTGTACGGTGAGGTACCACCGCGTCCTTAGCAACCAGGATTCACGTCTATCTATCCGCCGTTGCTACGGCCAGATCTGAGGTACGGGT